>NW_021144797.1:2151510-2451510 GCF_900634625.1 Parambassis ranga | reverse complement strand
GATTGGTCAAATGTTGGAAATGTTGGACAGTGGGGAAGAAATCTGCTAGCTGATTGGCGCATCTCCAGCGCTTGAAGGCTTGTGATTGGCTCTTGTGTCCAACATTTTCCAACATTGTACGGACGATCCTTTGCCAGCTGGCGTTCAGGTCGCAGTCTCCACTGGAGGCGTGGGTTCAAATCCCACTCCTGACAGTTCTCCAGAGGAGGAGAAATAAGTTTTCATTTAAAACGCTGACTGATCTAACCCAGACCACAAAATCCAATTGAATGATTTCATCTGTTATGATAATATTAAAGGTAACAGCTGAGATGTTTTTTTCTTGCCACTGTTGCTCTTAAGGAGGCTCAGTCTCTGGCTCCAATTGGATGACATCACAGGTCACTGTCGGGTTAGGGGTTTAATTCTAGAATTTTGTCTACCATTCCGGAATCCTGCCTATCATTCTGGAATGGGTGGATGGATGTCTATTCCGGAATGCTGCCTCTCATTCTAGATTTCTGCCTTTCATTTGGGAATGCTTTCTTTCATTCTAGTCGTTTCGCCACTCTATATTGGTGAAACCAAACAACCACTACACAGAAGGATGGCACAGCACAGGAGAGCCACCTCCTCAGGACAAGACTCAGCAGTTCACCTCCACCTCAAAGACAGTGGTCATTCCTTTGAGGATAATAATGTCCAAATCCTAGACAGGGAGGACAGATGATATGAAAGAGGAGTCAAAGAAGCGTCTATGTGAAATGGGCCATGGATCCCAAAGGGCCGAATCATTTGCATTCATTGCCAATGCGGAAGGATTGCCTGAATGTTTGCTCTGTAGCAAGTTGTCAAATAACAAAAAGAGTAGAAGTGGAAGCCAGTGGAAAATGTCTTTCCACTTCCTAAGCCAGTGGAAAGACATTTCCAGGGAAGGCATGTTACATTTGCAGCCGAGTACCCAGTTGGGAGTGAGAGAAAAAGTGCGATTGCATTACTTCTGGAGAAATTAGAGCAGCGCAAAAATAGATTTAAGAAGTGGATTGCATCTCCAAACATGAACTACATCAAATCAAAAATCAATCAAATCAAAATATCGCACCCGCCTCACAGATGAGAGCTTGCAGTCCTGCGTCAAGATTAAAGTTACATCTTACATGCCCGATGTTGAGAAGCTGACCATTGATGTCCGAAAACAGACGTCACATTAAACGGGTAAGAACACAATCCTGTCATAGGCACATATTTAGTAACGAAGTGGCTGTTTCTATAAAGTGATTTCTGATTTTCGTCAGTATATATGTGGAATGACACTTAGGGATATTATTGTGTTTTGTTGCTCAGGTCCGAGGGTAGCTGCGTTGGTTGCGTGCCAAAAGAGAAGAGGATGCTGCTTCGTTTTACCCTTGCACTGACTTGCTTGGTATTTGCACAGAAATCAAACTTAAACTGTATGAATTAGATTTTATATACTTTACCTTTTCAAAAGGCTGCTGTTTTATTTTTATAAATGCAGGCTGCGTTTTATTGCACTCTGTTTGTTGCCCAGATAAGGGGCACGTTATGCACGTTCCATTTTGTTGTTGTTTTTTCAAATCCTCAAAATAAAAATGACATCAAAAATCGGATTTCTTTATTGCATTTCTTTAATTTCATCAAAGCAATGAAACATAATTCATTAATATTGTAATGGAGTTGTCGTACAACAGAGCAGTCACATGGTGCCTCATTCCCTACAGGATGCGCTGCAGGGAAAATAAACATGTAATCATGAAGGTTCATTATGTATTTTTATGTATTTATAGCCAACTTAGTCATTTTGATAGTAGGCTAATATAGCTAATATAGATACATACAGCATGTGTTGCCTTTATTATAAGGCTTATATAAGGCTTTTGATTTTTTGCGGCTCCAGATATATTTGTTTTTTGTTTTTTTGGTCCAATATGGCTCTTTCAACATTTTGGGTTGCCGAACCCTGAACTATAGGGATCGTAGTCATGTGAGCTCCTGCAAGATCCACCCACAGAGGTCTTGAACACATAAAACTCAGATTCCCAACCAGAAAAGTAGCAGAACTGAAGAAGCCACTTGGGGAAGTGGCGAAACGTCTTCAAAAAACAATCCTTGATTGACTTTGTGGCTGTGGCATTAGCTCAACATTGAATCATAAAGTGTATTTGTTGCATAACAGGAAGTGGTCTTGTATTAGTGTGTGACCCTCCTGAGCGCTTTGAGACAATGTCTGATTGTAATATGCGCTATATAAATAAAACTGAATTGAATTCAATTGAGAAGCAGAACCTCTCCTTTATAGGGGTTGGTAATTGTCTCGCATTGGACAGAAATGAAAACTGTGTTTAGATAAGCAAAGATGCTAGCAGGTTAACAGTACTGCAGTGGTTAAACCCGATGGGCCGCTGAAGGGCTGAAAACGTGCAGGCACTATTACTTCAAATTCTGATACGGCCATGTTTGTAGTCCAATGAAAGAGGACAAGCTACTGAATTGAATGGTATAAAAAATCTAATGGACTACAATACCCAGCTGACATAAAATCCCTGCGTAAAGACGCAACAACACTAACGCTAGTGTGCGTAGGTGTTTGTGGAGGTTGTAGTTGCTTTAGTGTGCTTCAGTGACTTTTGGTGAATTTCAGTGAGTTTCAGTGAGTGTCAGAGGTTTTTTTTAGGTTGTTAGCTAGCTTATCTCTTCTTCTTACTGCGTCGAGAGGGGCATGGAGCAGAATTTCAACGGCAGGGATTTCCTGATTTGTTTGACCCCGTTGCCAGCCAGTTGAACGTTGGAAAAGATGGACCCAGTTTATGAGTAAGTTTTGTACATTTATTTTGAAGTGTAAACTATTTGTTGCTAATAAAAATGATTTATTATATATACATATACACAGTATAGTATACAGCAGGGTGGTAGTTGGGGTGAGAGAGGAGGATGCAGAGGATAGTGGTGATGATTCACTGTGGCAACCCCTAAGGGAAGAGCTGAACAGAGATGAAGAAGGATGATTCAATCCTATTCAATACTGTCTTTACATATTTGTTTACATAATGTGTATATTTCAATATGTATGCAATTACAGATAAAAATAAGTGTTATTATTTTCATAGCCAACAAGAGGGAAGAGCCCAGATGGGCCTGGGACCTCGCTTTCCTCTTCAGCGAGGTCCCAGGCCCATCTGGGCTCAACGCTGAGGCATCACCTCTCCTTGTTGTTATTGTATTTTTCTTACTTTATATTTGGTTGGACTTTCATTATTTTACATTAGTTATTAGTTATGATAATAAAAACTGCTCTATTTGGAGACAAAATTATACATTTTTATGTTTTTGATTTTACACTGTGCATAATGGTAGAAGTTGATGAAGTACAAGGTAAAATTCATACCCAAAAGCTCCAGTAAATGGCAATAGACTAGTGAAATGGATATAAGTTGTATTTTTCAGCCACTTCCCATTGGAAATGATAAGTAACCTATTTGGCAATGTGGTGCCAAATTGTGCCAAACTGAGTGTCCGCCTGGTGATATCCTTACTAAAACCTTTGTGAAGACTTTGCTCTTTGTTCAAATTCGATCAAATTTGGTACATTTGTAGCCAAGGAATAGCTGAATGTGATCAATGGCATCTGTGTACATAGAATCATTGTTAGCATACTGTTTTCTTCTGTCAAACAGGAAAAAACTCAGGCGAGGATAGAAATGTTACATTTCTCATTTAGTTTATTCTAATTCACTCAGGCATACTAATAGACACAATATTTTAAACACTGGAAATGCATTCCCTGAGCTCCCTGGATGTTCGTAGACACCAAGAACATGCATAATGCACATTATTAATGTCTTTTTAGGTTATTTTTTTTTCTTTTAGGGTTTAAAGGGTTAACATCTGAATGTGGTGTAACAAGAGTACAAAGCTTGCCGCCCAAACAGGGACTTGAACCCTGGACAGATTAAAAGTCTGATGCTCTACCGACTGAGCTACCCGGGCTCTACATGTCATTTCAGGGACTAATTCTGTGCAGACAGGTTAACTGAAACAGAGAGCATTGATTGGCTACCTTCAAACATATAAGAAATTCGCTGAATGCTTCTTTAAGGGTGAACTTCCTGTGTGTGCAGACAGTGGAGGTGGTTTCAGGTGTTATAAATTGGCATCCCCATGGTTCAGATGAAGAAGTGGTTCCAGTTCCTCACATGCTCACATCTGCTAGTCCACAGAGGACAGTGGTCCTATACACATAAAGAACACATACTTAATGAATGTATGTGTTTTTATAGAGGACTTCATATTGTCTGAACCTGAGAAGGAGGAGGAGGAAGTCCTGTTCATATCAGCTGACAGGACTGATTCTGGTGTAAACACATGTTGCTTTAATCTACAAAGTGAAATTGTTATTTGTTGCCAGTCATACATTCTCAGACTCTGGATTCCATTACAGGACAATGTGGACCTCATGACAGTGTTGTATGGAAAGCCAGTTCAGTTCATTTCTTGATATTAAATATTTTATTTCTCGCACTAGTAAGGCAAAACGTTGCACTAGTTAACTAGTGAATGCATTTAGACCTGGTTAGTGTTGGGTGTATGTGCTTCAGGGATGTTATTTTAGGTTTGTTTCATGTTAGTAAACTTGATTAGTTTTTGTGTTGTGTCTCCTTTCTATTGGCTGTTGGCAACACGTGTTTGCAGATGGGTTAAGGGTGAGCCTATTAGAATATGAGAGAGCCTGTTCATGAAGAAGGTCATGACTGAAGAGTGTATGAACGTTCAGGGAGAGCAGCTCACTGTTCACTGGTGCTTTTGTTCTTTTGTGAAAAGGTAACGGCAATTAAATAAAGAGATGTTTGTTTCAAATAACAAAAGTTAAAGCTGTGCCTGTTTTTATTGCACAATCAAACTAATTTCATGACAAATAGCCTATATCATAGAATTTTAGTCGACTAAAACTAGACTAAAAGTTAAAAAATGTTGATGACTAAAATGTGACTAAAATCAAATGACATTTTAGTCACAAGACTAAAATAAAAACTAAATCAAAAATTGCTGCCAAAATTAACACTGATATGACTACACATACTTATAGGTATGCTTACAATGAAGGGTTAACTACCAAATAATGTAATTGTCAGAAACAGAACTCAGCCTCATAAATATACATTTTTACATGGAGCTCCCAAGGAGCCATGCACAATCACTACCTTCACATAAAATAAACCACATCATAAAGTGCTGCTTACCTTTCAGAGGAAGAAAACTTCTGAAAGCAATATGGCGCCCTGCACAAACTTCTCTCAGCAACTACGGTGTCACTGAAGAAAACTGCAGCACGTGAGCTGTCACTGCAACCAAACCAACCGTGCCTCTGCGCCACCTGCTGGCCAACCGGAACAGACTTACATGTATATCTGCATATCTAATGGTTGTTCTGTATCGCCTTTATTTTTACTTTATCTGTTGTTATGCTGCTCAGGACCTTGTTTTGATGCTGCTGCAATGACTTCATGTTCCTCGGCCACACCTGGAGGAGCTGTTCACGTCCACAGGGAGGAAAGGAGACAGCGTGCTGATGGAGCAAACTCTGTTTACCATGTGGGGTAACATCGGCTTACAAGGATTCAACCTCCAATCTCAAAAACACATTATGGTAAGAAGTCTTGTGTCTGTATTTGTGTATTTGTAAATATTAATAAAACAGTTTTACAAATATTTGATTTCACGCCTTTGCGTCAATTGATGCGAAAATCGAAGCAAGTGAACCTGTGACTAATTAATCTGGGTCTACGCTGCGTCTTCTGCTGCTGTCCAACAACACTCCGCCGCATCCGTGTCCGGCTGCCGCTAAAAGAAAACAAGCGGTCCAACTGCAGCAGTCATACAGCTAACATCAGGAGGAACATGCTAAACAAACAGTGACACATTCAACAGAAGGAACTCTATAGTACGAGAGCAGGTAGGAGTTTTCTCTGAGACATAGAAAGTGTCATCTAAGAACTTCCCGTTTGTGAGCCCAGAGATAGCGAGTAGGAAGTCAAAATGAGTGGCAGCATGTAGCTCAGTCAGCAGGATAAAACCTGTTTGTAGTGCCTTTCACTGAACATGGAGGCCTTTCTGTTTGTTGGCATGCTCGCTAAAACCACCGCTCAAACAGCGGCACATGTTGTTTTGATTATAAGGTTTTAAGCTAGCAACAGTTAGCTTGAAGCATAGCTGGCTAATCCACATCAGTGAAACTAAGCAGACAGCTCACCTTCATCACTGAGGAAGAGGACCTGCATCAGGACCGTGAACTGACGTCATTCCACGCGTGTTTTAATGGCCTCCAACTAACAGTAAGACCTCTCACTCCTTCTGTCTTTCCTGCTGCTACATGCACACAGACACACACACAGTGACAGAGCCACCAGGGCAGAGTGGGACATCTCTGTTACTGAAGATCTTTGGAGCACCGTCAGGAAACTGATCAGAAAGTGTAATAAGGAGAGGCCATAGATGATGAGTGCTGTGTTAAAGCACACTGTCATCACCTTGGTAGCATTAATATGTGGGACAGCATTTTTACTAATTGACAGATGTAGTTCTTGTGTGTGTTGTGTGTTGTTCTGCTGCTTCTGATGCAAATGTGTGCTTCACTCTTTCATCACTGGCAGTTTATACGATTTAAATCAGGTTGACAGACTGGTGTTTATAGTAAGTGTGTAATGTGGCTGAGGGACAGACTAAAGCTGTGAGAATGCACCTGCTGCTTGTTCTTGGTTTGTGCTGACTTTGATCATGGCTGTTTCATGCTGTTATGTTGTAATTAACCTTAATGAAACAGTGTTAATGCAACAGAGAGCCTTCATTTCTGTAAGGCTGTGTGTATCATGTGCTTTGTCTCTCCCTCAATGACACAATGAAGCTACTGTGTCACATCCTGTCATTACAACTACAGCTGCACCAGTTGATTAATGTGATTTAATAGTATGTGAAGCAACCTGGTCAATATTAGTCATCTTCTCTGCTTTTCTCCTAAATTATGGAGCTGTGATGCTGCCCACCAATGATCCTTGACTTTTGTCAGTCACACACTCTGCTGCCTGCCATTGTCATTCCATGTCAGCCATTTTGTGTCTGTGGTAAAGTACAGTGTATTGTTGCTGACAACACGTGCTGTAGAGTTCTATAGGTGACCAGGTGTATCTGCATATTGGTAGTATTGATGGTGTGGGAACATTCAGATCTTCAACAGTGCAGCCACATTGGAAGTACATAGATTAGAGTAGAATATAGTATGTCCTTCCTTGTGTTAGAAGCATATAAAATAAGATAAAACTTTATTAATCCCGAAGGAAATTCTTGTGCCAGAGGTATCAAGTCACCACAAATGCAGTTAAGTACAGAGTATAAGTATAAGTGTCACTATAATCCAAATAAGAGTACAGTACGCAGTATGAGCACAATATATGATACATGGATACAAATATGGAGATGTAAGGTGCTAAGTAAACATAAATATAGACAAGTGGAGGGAATGACAGTGATGCCTGACATGATTATCTAGCTCTTCTCCCTACAGAAAGGGGAGGAGTTATACAGTCTAATGGCCACTGGCAGGAAGGACCTCCTGTGGCGTTCTGTGCTGCTCCTCGGTAGTCTCAGTCTACCGCTGAATGTGCTCCTGTAGGACAGCAGTGTGTCCTGCAGGGGGTGAGACGTGTTGTTACGAATACTGAGGAGTTTCCTCAGTATCCTCCTCTCCGTCACCTCCACCACAGACTCCAGCTCCACTCCCAGCACCGAGCCAGCCTTCCTAATGAGCTTGTTGAGTCTGTTGGTGTCGGCCGTCTTCATCCTGCTGCCCCAGCACACTACAGCGTAGAAGATGACGCTGGAGACCACCGAGTGGTAAAACATCTGCAGCATGGTCTGGCAGACGTTAAAGGACCTGAGTCTCCTCAGTAGATACAGGCGACTCTGTCCCTTCCTGTATATTGCCTCTGCATTTGTGGACCAGTCCAGTTTGTGGTCAATGTGGACACCCAGGTATTTGTAGGTGTCCACAATGTCCACGTTGGTACCCTTGATGCTGACCGGGTTTGGGAGTGTCTGGTGCTTCCTGAAGTCCACCACCAGCTCTCTTGTCTTTGTGACATTCAGCTGCAGGTGGTTTTGTCCGCACCACTCCACGAAGCTGTCCACCACACTCATATACTCCGCCTCCCGACCTCTGCTGGTACAGCCCACAATGGCAGAGTCATCCGAGAACTTCTGCAGGTGGCAGGACTGTGAGCAGTGTCTGAAGTCCGATGTATAGAGTGTGAACAGGAATGGAGACAGTACTGTGCCCTGGGGTGCCCCCGTGCTGCTCACTCTCGTGTCCGAGACGGTGTTCCTCAGCCTCACAAATTGTGGTCGACCTGTAAGATAGTTAGTGATCCAGGTGACCAGTGGGGTCTCTACCTGCATGTCCAGGAGCTTCCTCTTCAAAAGGGCAGGCTGCACGGTGTTAAACGCACTGGAAAAATCAAAGAACATGATTCTAACAGTGTTACCTGCCTCCTGTAAGTAGGAGGCAGGCTCTCCAGCTTCCTCCTGTAGCTCTCCTTGCCCTCTCCTAGTCATCTACAAAGTAAGTTACTAACAGCCACAACTGTTATGTTGTGTTATTTTAAATGATACAATGATTCTGTACATGGTTTGTAAACCTTCAGCTGTAATGGAAACAGTAGTGCTTTTTATATTGTTTGAATGGAAATGTAACCGTGCCCTGACAGATTTGTTTTCTTCTTTTCTTCTTTCGCATTAAAAAGAAGAAAATTAATCATAATATTAATTAATAATAATTAAGAAGGAGAGGTTGGTGTCTTTAGATAAGCATGTGTTTCAGAGATTCAGTGTAGTTTTAGTAGAGTGTGAGTACCAGTATGTGTTTGGCATGGTGTGCTGCTGATTTTGATTGAGCTTTGTATTCTTTCAGGTCTTGTATACATTCAAAATGAGTACTGTGATTAAGTTTGTGCGGCATTATTATCAATACGTAGGGAGTGGCAGAGATGCCTGATTGTCAGGGCTCCTTGTACAAACAGAGCACAGTGTTGAGTAATAGGGCATAGAAACTTCAAGGTCCGCCAAAGAAACTGTTATTACTAACAGCAGCGTTACAGTGAGGAAACATACAATAATTATTCTATAACCCTATTCCCAGTTTGTTTGGGTGTTGTCAGAGCTTATTGCCTTTGATTAGGTGGTTGTTGTTGCAAAGAGCGTAAGGGGACCACACAGCCTCCGCTCTCTTGTTTCTGTGGTCCTGTAATACCTTTCATTCTGCTCTGTAGCCACTTAAGGTTTATATCCATTTTGATGTTGTTGTTGTCACATACACACTGTCACAAATGTTTAATTGAACGCTGGCTATCATACACAGGAAGAGGGATGCGATAGACGTGTATCCAGTGATTAGCCTGGCTGCCTCTTTAAACCCCTCTGGAAATGGTAAAAGCATTTTTGTAACTTCTATACAGATCCACAGTTTACTAAACATTGCAGATTGACACTAAGAGGCAAGAGATGGTGTAAACTAGCACACAGAAAGATGTTTTATATAGACTACTATGAATGAGCTGAGACACTCCATAAATCATGTGTACAGGTGTACCTGAAGGGGCAGATGAAAGCTACAGACAGCAGGTCATCAGCACTAACAGAAGAGACGACTCAACAAAAAGGCACGAGACGTCGTACAATATGTGGTCTTAATAATACAGTTACATTGTTCTAAGTGTTTTGCTGTTGGATTTCAGTTACCACCCCCATGTACGTTGGTATCAGACGGTCAACTGTGCAGTTGCAAGAGTGATCTTGGTGAACCCAGAAAGTCAGCGCTGTGATTTCTTCTCTGACAGAGTCATCTACAGGTCTGTCAGGACCAGACCACCAGTGTTTGCTTACTCACTTTCATCACATCCAACATTCAGTGGAACTGTCTGTCCAGAGCATTTTACACTGGTGGTAGTGGGTACATGTTCGGCATGCCAGTCTGTAAATTAGACAAACAAACGGTGTCACACAGTTCCGGGTTACAGTTTAATGTAAAGGGCATCTCATTCAGTCACTTTCCTTTGGTGCTACTGTGATTGTTCTGTATTCTGTTGTTTCTGAATAATACAGCTGTCTCATAATTGGATTTAAAGGAAATCTACATTTAATTTGTGATTACATTATCATGAAATTTGATTGGCCTAACATTATACTAATTTAGCAAAGATATCTTTACTCTGCTGCAGTTACATTCATTCATGTCAGGGAACAAACTTCTTTGTTTGCACAGACTCAATATACCCGCCCTCATTTGTGTCAGATTTTCATTGTATACATTACATAACAGTAGAATAAAGCTTGCCCATCTGATTCCTAAGACCTTCTATCAGCAGCAAATATGTAACTTGGTTGTTGGTGCATTTTTTGACTGTCAGTATACATGATTCCTTGTGGTTGCTCACCTGTGGGAAGCTTCCAAGGAATTATAGTGGTTTATTGGTTCACCCTGACAAAGAATGAGGAGGGATATAGGGGAAGATTATAGAGTTTGAGAGATGATCATGAAACGATGTAGAATATTAATGTTCCCTTTTGTGTTTTTGCAAATTGAAATCGTAAATTGCCTTAAATGCTTCAGAATTGCAAACAAGTGACCTGGTATGGAGGAAACTTGGAGTGTGTTGATGCCCTCTTTTTGTTCTGCAGTGGCAGAGTGAATGGTCGTCAGTACAGAGCCGACCTGGAGCTTTACCAGAATATTGTTGCTGAACAGTGCTGCTGGGAAATGAAGTCCAACGAACCCGTTCTCAAACTAGTCAAACAGCAGCAGGGACACTGGGAAAGACTTGTCAGGACTAAGGTACTCAACTTGTGTTCAGTCTACAGCAGAAATATAGAATTTTTCCACATCATCTTTTGATTGATTTCAAAGGTGATTTATCTTTCTAGAATATTTTTGTGAAAATGTTACTTTTGAATTATTAGTCAGTTGGAAAAAATATTCTCCCTTGCTGTCAAAGTAAATAGTGGCCAGTATAGAGTAAGGGAGAGGGAGGGAGGGAGAGACAGAGGAGAGAGAGGGAGAGGGAGAGAGGAGAGAGAGAGAGGGAGGGAGAGAGAGAGAGGGGGAGAAAGAGAGGGAGAGGGAGAGAGGAGAGAGAGAGAAGGAGGGAGAGAGAGAGAGGGAGAGAGAGAGAGGGGGAGAGAGCGAGGGAGGGAGGCGAATTGGTGAATTGGGACAGCCTTCGCGCAGCTTTGTGACATAAGCGGCCTTAAAATGCGCACTCCGAAGGTCTCAGGTCTTCATACACCCTGGAGAGTAGACTCTCTAAATGGGTCAAACAAAACAATTAGACAAGAACTACAATCAATGACAGTCAAGTGCAGTTCTCAGTGCAGTCGTATTCTATTCTATCTTTTTGTTGCTGGGTCATGGCCACACTAAGGCTTGCAGTGCATTATTGCAAACCTTTCAACCCTTTCCTGTGGCAGTTCTCTGGAACACAGAGCAGCAGCATTTAAAATGACCAGGAACCTTTGTTTGTTTGCTTTTCAGTCTCAGTGTGTTCCTGCCCCAGTGCATCATGGACTGTCTGAAGCCAAATGACAAGGCTGATGAGCACATACATGAGAGTGCAGACTGGGTTTAAGTCAATGCTACTGCACTCCAGCAGCATCCTTAATGCAATACATGTACTTCAAACTAATCCTAGCCACATATGCACTTAGTACCAAACTGCACGCTGCAAGCTGTTAAAGTCATGTATGTATTTAAACTTATTGTAAATGTCTAACACAGCAACATTTAAACTTTGCCTTGTTGGTCCTATCATGAGCTACATAATTACAATAAATGTGTTTAGTGTTGGTGGAAGCAACAATACTCCAGATGACCAGAACATGTTTTAAAATGACATTAACAGTGAGAAATGTAGGTAGAAAATAATCATTTGTACACATCAAATATTTTGTAGAAAAATCCCTGAATGTGCTTTCACTCAGTCTGCAAATGCAGCTGTCACCTTAAGAAGAGTTTAACAGCAACTCACTGTACACACCTGAACACAGATCTTGCAGTGTGAGCAGGTTTTGGATGCACTTAACCCTCAGGTCACTGTGGACTTCTTTGTCCAGTGGGTATTTTTAAGATAAGATAAGATAAGATAAGATAAAACTTTATTAATCCCGAAGGAAATTCTTGTGCCAGAGGTATCAAGTTACATTAAATGCAGTTAAGTACAGAGTATAAGAGTATAAGTGTCACTATAATCCAAAATAAGAGTACAGTACGCAGTATGAGCACAATATATGATACATGGATACAATATGGAGATGTAAGGTGCTAAGTAAACATAATATAGACAAGTGGAGGGAATGACAGTGATGCCTGACATGATTATCTAGCACTTCTCCCTACAGAAAGGGGAGGAGTTATACAGTCTGATGGCCACTGGCAGGAAGGACCTCCTGTGGCGTTCTGTGCTGCTCCTCGGTAGTCTCAGTCTACTGCTGAATGTGCTCCTGTAGGACAGCAGTGTGTCGTGCAGGGGGTGAGACGTGTTGTTACGAATACTGAGGAGTTTCCTCAGTATCCTCCTCTCCGTCACCTCCACCACAGACTCCAGCTCCACTCCCAGTACCGAGCCAGCCTTCCTAATGAGCTTGTTGAGTCTGTTGGTGTCGGCCGTCTTCATCCTGCTGCCCCAGCACACTACAGCGTAGAAGATGACGCTGGAGACCACCGAGTGGTAAAACATCTGCAGCATGGTCTGGCAGACGTTAAAGGACCTGAGTCTCCTCAGTAGATACAGGCGACTCTGTCCCTTCCTGTATATTGCCTCTGCGTTTGTGGACCAGTCCAGTTTGTGGTCAATGTGGACACCCAGGTATTTGTAGCTGTCCACAATGTCCACGTTGGTACCCTTGATGCTGACCGGGTTTGGGAGTGTCTGGTGCTTCCTGAAGTCCACCACCAGCTCTCTTGTCTTTGTGACATTCAGCTGCAGGTGGTTCTGTCCGCACCACTCCACAAAGCTGTCCACCACACTCATATACTCCGCCTCCCGACCTCTGCTGGTACAGCCCACAATGGCAGAGTCATCCGAGAACTTCTGCAGGTGGCAGGACTGTGAGCAGTGTCTGAAGTCCGATGTATAGAGTGTGAACAGGAATGGAGACAGTACCGTGCCCTGGGGTGCCCCCGTGCTGCTCACTATCGTGTCCGAGACGGTGTTCCTCAGCCTCACAAATTGTGGTCGACCTGTAAGATAGTTAGTGATCCAGGTGACCAGTGGGGTCTCTACCTGCATGTCCAGGAGCTTCCTATTCAAAAGGGCAGGCTGCACGGTGTTAAACGCACTGGAAAAATCAAAGAACATGATTCTAACAGTGTTACCTGCCTCCTCCAAGTAGGTGTGTGCTCTGTGCAGCAGGTAGATGATGGCGTCCTCCACTCCAATACGGGGCTGGTAAGCAAACTGCAGGGGGTCCAGCGATGGTTCCACAACAGCACGCAGGTGTTTCAGGACCAGCCTCTCCAGAGACTTCATCACATGTGAAGTCAGAGCAACTGGTCTGTAGTCGCTGTGTGTGCTTGGATGTTTGGTCTTGGGCACAGGAACAAGGCATGTTGTCTTCCACAGGGCAGGGACAGTCATCAGGCTCAGACTCAGGGAGAAGATGTGCTGGAAGACCCCACACAGCTGTGTGGCGCAGTCCCTGAGTACTCTGGGGCTGAGTCCGTCCGGTCCTGCAGCTTTACCCGGTCGTAGGCGACTGAACTCCCTCCTCACATCTTCTGTGGTGATGGTAACTGTGGACACAGAAGAGCAGAGAGAGAGATCTGATGGGGGAGGGTGGGGGGTTGTTAATGGGAGGTGGGGTAAGGGGGGCAGGGTGATGTTATTGATGGGGAGGTGAGACTGGTTAGTGTGGTTAGGGGGAGGGGGAGGAGGAGGAGGTACATTGTTGTTATTGACAGGTGTTAATGGTGCATCACAGGGAGGGGGAGGGGGAGGGTGGTCAGGGAGTGGACTATCAAACCTGTTGAAAAACAGGTTCAGCTGGTTGGCCTCCTGCAGATCTCCATCCATCAGCTGGTCGGAGATCCTATTGTGGCCGGTGATGGTTCGCATACCACTCCATACCTCCCTCAAGTTGTTCCGGGCAAGTTGGCTCTCCAGCTTCCTCCTGTAGCTCTCCTTGCCCTCTCCAATCTTCTCCCTCACCTCTGCCTGGGCCCTCCTCATCTCCTCTCTGTCTCTTTACCTCTCTGCCTCTTTACCCGGCACCATTGTATCTGTGTTGGTGCATATGGCACAGTTTGTGTAACAGAGACTCTCTCTAGACACATTGTCCAGTGTTATATGGTTTTGCAGTGTTTCCACTTGAAAGGATGACTCTTTGTGACTGAAGGTCAGCTGGACTCCACTCAGTCATCGCTTTATTTCTGCTTTGCTTTATTGAATCTTGTAGTGTCAGAATCAGGTTCAGATCAGATCAGATCAGGTGAAAAACCTCAAAAAAACACACAAACAAATGTTCAGAATTGAAAGATGAAAGTGACAGTGCATATTTTAGCAGCTAGCTTAGCACACTATGCAGGTAAGTGCACTTTAAATGAAGGACTGTATTTGAACAGACAGTTTGCCACTAATGTCCCTGAACATGTTTGGATTCCACAGCTTTAGTTTGAAGCAGTGTTTTACTAATAATTTATGCTTTTACCACATGTTTAAATCAATCATATCAAAATAACTAAACACAAAATAAACGTGTAAAAGCGCACATTTACGGAGCGTCATTGAACGCACCGCGACAGCGCCACAAAGATTTAGCGCAGTTAAACGCAGCGATCGTAGCGCGCTCTGACCGGCTGTGCTTCAGGGTTGGTTCAGAAAGGTCCACAGCTGCGTGGTAGCGCTGCAGTGTCTCTCTGAGTCTTTCTCTGTGTCTTTGCTTCTTTTTAACGTCCCGGGCAGGAGCAGGTGAGTGATCGCAGTTCCGCCGACGTCACAGGTTGAGGAGAAAAAGGGCAATCGGGCAGTTCAACACAAATTTTAGAATTCAAATGTAAATGTTTCTGATCCATCACCAGAACACTGGGAAACACATTTACTACCCTTTGTGTCATCAGGGACAAAAATGTCCGCTTCTAAAAACTGCTCTAAAAACTGAACAGATTCATATTTTTCTGCATCAATATGTGGAACAACTTCAGGACTGCTCAGAACTACCAAACATGACATCATTGGAGGAGTTTAACGCTTTAAATGCCAGTTAGATTGTATGATGCAAATATTTCATGTAAACATTCACAAAACAAGTTATTTTACAAGTTGGGAGGCTCAGGCATTATTTTATATCTGTCATGTCAAAGTTGAGCCAAAATATTGAGTTGGAGTTATTAGTGTTTGTATTGCAGCAGTTTTAAATGGTGTTTTCCACTTAGGTCCATTAACTCCTATTATAATACTACATTTTAATATCAGAGCCATAACAACATGGAATCATGCATTTCTTAATGTAAGGGTTTCATTTGTGAGGACATGTCAAAGTTCATGATCATAAATTCAGCTTCACATTCTTCATTTCACTGCTTCTAAGACAAAAACATGTTCTGACCTGAAATCACAGTCAGTGATTCAAATGAAAGTGAAACATCATCAACATTTAAAGCACAAAGTTGAAGCTGCTGTCACTTCCACACACTCTGCTTCTACACACAGCACAGACTCACTGAGGAACCAGGAGACAACAACAAGAACCCAGCATGTAGAGGCTGAGTGAATGTGGTGCTGAAGGTGTGGAGGTGGATCAGTGTGTCAGAGGAGACTCTGTAGAAGGACAGAGTGCCAGCAGGACAGTCCACATACACTGCTGCTCTGTGAGAGACAGAGGAGGAGGAGATGGATGTTACTCTGTTATTGTGACAGACATAGTAACCATCATCAGAGCAGAACAGACTCCAGGACTGATTGTTTTCTCCAAACCAGCAGTCAGCACTGTTTCCTTTCCTTCTGATTCTTCTGTAACTCACTGATATATCAACCCTTCCTCTCCTCTCGACCTCCCAGTAACAGCGACCAGTCAGAACATTTCTACACAGCAGCTGAGGACACACATCAAATCTGTCTGGATGATCAGGATATGGCTGCTCCTCCTCCACATGTGTCACCTTCCTGTTGTTGTCAGACAGTTTGAGCTTTGTGTTCACTGAGTTTGTGTCGACTTCAAGTTGACAGAAATCTGATGGAGAGAAAAAGACACAGCTGCAGTTTATCATCTGACACATCTGATGGCTTCATTCTGTCTTTACTGACTGATGTGTTGTTCATTCATACAAAGTTTATCATCAGACTTTTTGTCACTAATGTTTGAATGAACAAACACACAACTATCAGCTTTGTGTTCAAACACAAACTGGATATTTGCAGCAATGTGAGTAAAGACAGACGACACATTTAGAACATGAGAAGAACAGCAGCATCAACTGTATCATTGGATAAAGAGCATCACCCAAAAGCTCCATACAGGAACACACACACACACACACACACACACACACACACAGATTTTCAAAATAAAAGCCTCCAAATCATTACACACCTTACTAGGCCTGGTAAACTACACACAAGCCACCCAGAAATATGCAGACACACACTATACACACCTGCCAACACACAGACACACAAACAAATCAAAATAAAAGACCCTGCACAATAACAGGATATGCTGACGTGTAGATTTTCAAAATAAAACACTTAAACATGTTTTAACATGCATTAGGGAGTGTGCATTAGGGTTTATATGAAACTTCTAGTTTCAAACTGTAATATATCATCATGAGTTTGTAATAACATCAAAAAATCTAATCTATATTTTGATTTCAAACATTTATTAAACAATCAAATCTTTTTCCACCCAAAAAGCTATAGAAAGAAGGGAAGAAACGGTGCAGGGAAACATGGCGGATAACGTGTTTGTCACGACCTGGTGTATTTTTGGTTTTGTTTTCCTTGTTTTGGGTTTTTTAGTTTAATCTGTGTCTAGTTATTGTTATTTTCCTGTTCTAGTGTTTTGTTTAGTTCTTGTGTCTTGTCTTGTGCTTCCTGTTTTACTTTGGTAGTCCTGTCCTCCCTGTGTATTGTCTTGTGTTTTACTTCCTGTGTTTTCCCTCCTTGTTGATCACCTGCCCTGCCCTCATGTGTGTCACCTGTGTATCGTATCTACAAGGTAGAAGCCTTGATGATGCTTTGTTTTTTGTTCTCGCCTTTTTTCGCCATGTGCCGGGTTTTCTTAATCTAGTTTTGCCACGCAAGTGTTATTTTTAGTTAGTTATTTTGGACTCTTCTCTTTGACCACACTGAGAGAGATTTTTGGTTTTTGCATTGTTTTAAAATTAAATAAAAGACTCTTGAACTTTAAACCGATCTGCGTTCTGCACCTGTGTCCGCTCCTCTGACAAGCCCTGACAGTGTTTTGTTAAAATTGATTAAAAACTTTAAACAGAGACCCCGTGTGAAACTTATTTTGGTGGTAACTCGTTTTCTTAAACAGTGGCGTTTCTCGCCCTAACCCTAACCCTAATAATGCTGCTCACAGCTCAGTGTCTCAGTGTCTTCACTCTTCAGTCCATCAGTCCAGTCTGACCCTTTGGATGAGATTCTTTGTGTCTGAGTCCTGCCTGCTTTTGGACTGTGGAGCTGTTTATTCCTGTGTTTGGACCTTTTCAACCCTTTGTGGTCTCTTATTGGATTTTGTCTTTTGTCTGCTTTGGTTGTCTCTGTTATGTCCCAGGCTGAGGGGAAACCCACACACAGCATGTCTGCACCTCCCCACTCGTCCCCACTCTCAGATCGGCAGCTACACAGGCTGGTTTCAGTGTTAGGCTGCAGTTCATGAACTCTGAGCTGAGCAGTGCCCAAACAAACACAGAGACACTACAACACACTAAAGCTCCCTAACAAGAGAAAAAAGTTAAACCAATGACAAAGCTGGAACCTAAAACTCCTGCTGGGGAGTAATAAACTCCAGTAAACACCAAAGAAATCCAACCGCCGAGGCTGCGCTACAACAGCTCTGATGGACTGATAGAACACTGACTCATGCACAATAACATGAGGAAAGACTGAGTCAAACTTACACTTCCTCAGCCCAGGTTTTAACCTCTGCTCTCCACCATGCTCCACCCTGCAGGAAGAAACACAGTCAGAATGATTTTCTAACCAACATGAGTCCAAACTGCTGATCAACATGAAGCAGAGTTCCTCAGTTTGTCAGAGACACACAAACAGACTGAAACTCATCTGTGTCGACTCCAGAAGAGTCTCTCCTGATCTGCTCTGTGTTTATTCATGTCCTCCATTCTGTGAAATATTGCTCTCTGTCAGTGCTTTACTGTAAAATCCTCTTCATGCAGCAACAGTGTAGGTTTGATCTCAGCATTGTGCATTTATCCAAAGCAGCAAACAAGCCACACTGTCTCTGACTGTTTGTTCCTTTCACTCTATATGCAAACACAAGCCTGGTTCACATGTGTCATGGATGGAAGAGTTTCTGACACACTTCAAATAAATACATTCACTCATGTCTGTGTGTAGTTTCTACAGTGATAATATTGTAGTGTCTCCCTGCTCTCTGTCTCTGACTGAAGGAACTCCTCCTTCTACCATTGTGTTGTTGTCTCCTCTGAAGCTTCACATATGGATTGTTTCAGGAACATTTGTTTGTGGAAATAATTCAGTGGTTCTTACAGCTGAGGACATTAATAAGTAGGGCATCATTTAGTATTTGATCTGCACTAAGTGTGACTGAAAATCAGTCTGTTTGTATTTTGACATGAAGAACGTGTATAAAGAAAAGTGAAGTTAACATGATGGACACTTAATGATGGAGGAAGATGAACATCAGGGATCAGTGATTATTTCTTCTCTGCAGTTTCAGTCCATCCATCAACAGCTGTGGATATATGAGCTAAACTGACAGACTGAGGAGGACTCATGCTCTGTGGTCTCTGTGTACCTGAGAGTCTTCAGACTACAATCTGGACTGTTGAGTAAAGCAGACAGCAGCTTCACTCCTGAGTCTCCTGGATGATTGTAGCTCAGGTCCAGCTCTCTCAGATAGGAGGGGTTGGAGGTCAGAGCCGAGGCCAGAGAAGCACAGCCCTCCTGTGTGATCAGACAACCTGACAGACTGGAGGTACAAAACATGTCATGAACTCAAGAAGAAAGAAGAAAAATCCAACAGATCTTCAACATGAACATGAAGCAGAATTTAACTGATGATCAACAAGCTGGATCCTGACCTGAGAGTCTCCAATCTACAGTCTGGACTCTTCAGTCCACAAGACAGCTGCTTCACTCCTGAATCCTGCAGGTCATTATTATTCAGATCCAGCTCTCTCAGACTAGAGGACTGGGAGCTGAGAACTGAGGACAGAGCTTCACAGCTTCTCTCTGAGAGGTTACAGCTGCTCAGTCTGAGATAAAAAATAACAATGAACACAAAATGTTTTATTGTTCATATAAAAATCAACCATGTTTGAAATGGTTCATAAATCCACCTACAGAACTTTGTTGGAGGCTTTGATCACTGGCAGCAGCCTCAGAAGAGCCTCCTCTGAAGTAGAGTATTTCTTCAGGTCAAACACCTCCAGATCTTCTTCTGATGACAGTAAGATGAAGCCCAGAGCTGACCACTGAGCAGGAGACAGTTTATCTGTGGAGAGACGTCCTGATCTCAGGGCCTGTTGGATCTTCTCCACTAGAGAACGATCATTCAGTTCATTCAGACAGTGGAACAGATTGATGCTTCTCTCTGCAGACACATTCTCACTGATCTTCTCCTTGATGTACTGGACTGTTTCCTGATTGGTCTGTGAGCTACTTCCTGTCTGTGTCAGCAGGCCCTGTAGAAGAGTCTGATTGGTCTCCAGTGAAAGGCCCAGGAGGAAGCGGAGGAACAAGTCCAGGTGTCCATTTGGACTCTGTAAGGACTTGTCCACAGCACTCTGGTGGAGGAGTTTTAGTTCAGGTTTGTTTCTAAAGACTTTAAACCACAGAGATGTTGTTTGTTGTTGTTCCAGCAGATTGACAGCAGAGCTGATGAAGGTCAAATGGACATGAAGAGCAGCAAGAAACTCCTGAACACTCAGATGGATGAAGCAGAACACCTTGTCCTGGTACAGGCCTCTCTCCTCTTTGAAGATCTGTGTGAACACTCCTGAGTACACTGAGGCTGCTCTGATATCGATGCCACACTCTGTCAGGTCTGACTCATAGAAGATCAGGTTCCTTTTCTGCAGCTGGTCAAAAGCCAGTTTTCCCAGAGACTGGATCATCTCCCTGTTGTTTTTGTTCCACTGTGGATCTGTCTGAGCTCCTCCATCATACTTATCCTTCTTCACTTTGGTCTGAACCACCAGGAAGTGGATGTACATCTCAGTCAGGGTCTTGGGCAGCTCTGCTCCCTCTCTGGTTTCCAACATGTCCTCCAGAACTGTAGCAGTGATCCAGCAGAAGACTGGGATGTGGCACATGATGTGGAGGCTTCGTGATGTCTTGATGTGGGAGATGATCCTGCTGGCCTGCTCCTCCTCTCTGAACCTCTTCCTGAAGTACTCCTCCTTCTGTGGGTCAGTGAACCCTCTGACCTCTGTCACCACGTCCACACAGTCAGGAGGGATCTGATTGGCTGCTGCAGGTCGTGTGGTTATCCAGATGCGAGCAGAGGGAAGCAGCTTCCCCCTGATGAGGTTTGTCAGCAGCACATCCACTGAGGTGGACTCTGTGACATCAGTCAGGGTCTCAGTGTTCTGGAAGTCCAGAGGAAGTCGACGCTCATCCAGACCATCAAAGATGAAGACCACCTGGAGGTGCTGAAAGCTGCAGATTCCTGCTTCTTTGGTTTCAGTGAAGAAGTGATGAACAAGTTCCACCAAGCTGAACTTTCTCTCTCTCAGCACATTCAGCTCTCTGAAAGTGAATGGAAATGTGAACTGGATGTCCTGGTTGGCTTTGTCTTCAGCCCAGTCCAGAGTGAACTTCTGTGTTAGGACTGTTTTCCCGATGCCAGCCACTCCCTTTGTCATCACTGTTCTGATTGGTTCCTGTCTTCCAGGTGAGCCTTTAAAGATGCCTTCTGGTCTGATGGGGGTTTCTGGTCTGTGTGCTTTCCTGGATGCTGCTTCAATCTGTCTGACCTCATGTTCCTCATTGACCTCTGCAGTCCCTCCCTCTGTGATGTAGAGCTCTGT
This sequence comes from Parambassis ranga, assembly GCF_900634625.1. Taxonomy (NCBI): domain Eukaryota; kingdom Metazoa; phylum Chordata; class Actinopteri; family Ambassidae; genus Parambassis; species Parambassis ranga. The sequence continues at coordinate 2,430,239 of NW_021144797.1, read as the reverse complement.
GTAGATCTGGTTCAGAAGGGTCGGCTCTCCTGCTTTAGCGATGCCCTCAAACACACACTGGAACTTCTTCCTCAGGTTAGACTTGAGTTTACGTCCACACTCTGCAGCAGGAGTTCCTAAACAAACAATAAATGTCATTAATAAGTGAACGCTACAATAAATGTGTCAAATAAATATTTTCCGTCTCCATGAAATCTGTTCATCAGTTGTAGACAAACAGACGCTCAGCCAGCTCCTCCTGCTTCATCCTCCTCAGGAAGTGCACTGTGATCTGCACTAATGACTCTCTGCTGCCCCTCTGCTCTTCATCCTCCTCATCCTCCCTCTGGCTCTCTGAGCATTCTGGGTAATCTGGACTCAGGAGCTTCTGGATCTTCTTCAGCTCGTCCTTCACAAACCTGACAATGTTCTCCTCCAGCAGCTGGAACAGAACAACAGAGTATAAACTCTCAGACTTTTAGGAGCAGAATAACAGTTTAGTGTTTCATGATATTACAGCTTATGTTCATACATGTATTACTTGAATCTACAACATTAGATATGAAGTGTTGTGTATGCACAGCTGCTGTAGTTATAAGTATTACTACCACAGTTCTGTCTCTGTGAATGCTTGCTCAGGGGTCAGGCTCTGGGTCTCTGTAAAGCACCAGGACTGTTGTGTTGTAGTTAGAAGCTGTTTGTACTCACCATAAATATGGCGTCCTGAGCAGGAGTCTGAACACTGGGTTGCTGCAGTCTGTGACAGAAACCTCAGCATTTAACAACACAATCACTTCACTAAGTGTTTTGATGTGTTTTCACTTTAAACAGATACACAACAGTCAATGGACTGGTGAAGAAAATTAATTAATACACAAAATGTGTGTATTAAAAATGAAAACTATCCTGACTCCACACTGTTCAGCTGCATCCAGCAGGTTTGTAATTTGTTCTTCTTCACATATTCTGCTTTAATGGCTGCCAGCACAGCTGTAAGAGTTCAGTTAAATCTTCCACTCATCATGTGTCTCTTTCTTTAACATTAAGCGATGTGCAGCAGGATGGGTTTGTAATGAATCGCAGTCAGACAATGTTGCAGTGTGATGATATAGAGTCTATATCATCACACTGCAGACCTTTGTTATTTCCTTTACTTAAAGCCTTCAGAAACCACCATGAGATGATAACATGACAACATAAATACATACTGATACTTTCTATTATACATCTACAAACACAGACCTGCTTTTACAGAGCCAAGCAGACCCACATGATCATTGAAGAACTCTGCTAAGTTACAGAAACAGGACTTAAAGTGGTATCAACATTTTTGAAATGTTCACTTTTCATGGACACAGAGCTGGATCAGTGTCCATGATGGCCACTACAAGAGACTGAAAACCTGTTATCACACAATTTATTTGATCACAATTTGACCAAATTCAACCAAAAATACCGAAGAACAGAAGCCACCTTAAAGTTCTGCACAGGCTGTGTTCAAGTCAGAATAATCAGCAGTGTGAGGTACGTGCAAAAATCCAAACCAGGACCCTGGGAATCTGAGGAGGAGGAGACTAGCTCCTAGCTACATATAGGCTGACAGCTACAGTCGTTTTGGGAAGTTGGTCAAACTTTCTATATTTCTGCATAAATATGACCCGAAACACGATCAATGCTGAATTCTGCAGGCCGACAAATAAACTTTACTGCTGGACTGCATGTGGTTCAGACGAGTCCAGATGGAGATGAAGAGTGAAGGTGTCATGCTGCATGCTGTGTGTCAGTCATGATGTCAGTTTTAGCTACGGTCTGCTAACATGAATCTGTTAATGACAGACTGATTCACATTGAACTGAAGTATGGATCCTTTACTCGCCGTCAGCTAGTTTTAAGAGTTCAAACACACAGTATTGCTATATTAGCCTAATGTACTAGCGGAGCATTGTCTGTTAGTATAATATTTACATACAGTGTATGAATCTATCATTTATTTAAATGTTTTATTACTGAAATGTCTTTCCATACTTTGTTTCAGTGGGCTGCCTTTCTAGTACAGTGAGGCAGATGTTTAAGTCATATTTATGCAGACATATAGAAGATTTTAAATGATTCATACACTTTGAAGCAGCACTGTAAATATGCATTACTCTGTGCTACAGATGCTCCAAACCATCAACCACCTGCAGAGCAAACAGACACATACAACCCCAAGAGTCCAGCAGAGCTCATCACAGCATGGAGACACTTCCAGAGTGATTCTTACCGTTGATCATCAGATGGCTGATCAGCTTTGAAATCAAAGGGCTCACCCATCAACCGATCACTTTTCATGGACACACAGCTGGGTCCAGGTCCAGCAGAGTCTGCTCTCACATCCTGGATCCTGATAGAATCACAAACACTGACTCTGAGCTTCTTCTGGAAAAATGATGCTGAACATCATGTTACACTTTAAATGTTTAATAATGATGGAAACAAACTGCAGCTGTGACATTAACTCTGACCTTTGACCCTCAGATGGATCAACATCTTTGAAATAAGGGGGCCGATCCTTTGACCGATCACTCTTCATGGACACACAGCTGGCAGGTCCAGGTCCAGGTCCAGCAGAGTGTGCAGTGTGCTGCTGCTTTGTTCTTGAACACACAGATGTGTGAATAATGTGAGTGTGAGCTCTGACATGGAGAAGAGTCATGGACAGTCAGAGACGGTCCTCTTACCTCTGAGCTTTGGTCCGGCTCTCATGGTCCCCACACAGAGGGCTTTTAGAGGGAGGGACTCCCTCCTCTCTGTCCTCACACTGACTCATAGCAGAGCTCACACCTTCACACAAACACAGCAACATGACACAGAAACACACAGTCAGCATGTTGTTATTGATCCTTCATGTAGATGCTAACAGGCTAATCATGCTGTTAGCTTAGTATCAGAGCCTCAGACCAGGTTTGGTTCTCAGGCTTTTATTTTGGTGAGTCTGTAAACACACCAACATCTCTGATGCTGTTATTATTGATGTCACATGCTGTAAGTGGAACAGTGCACACACACATTCAGTGTTTGCTTTAGAATTCTGTCACTTCTCTCCATGTGTGAACATGTGAATAAATGAACATGTGTTCATGTGTGTTTCTGTCACAGTGTGAACAGACTGAGTGAAGCACTGAGACCTTCCTCTGTAACAGTCTGTGGACTGTTTTCTATAGAAAGGACAAACACATGAGCAGCTACTGTCTGAGCTCTGAGGACTGACACACTTCTCCTCATGGCAAATATTAGATTCACATATTTATGAACCCTTGAAGAGAAAATGTTTCTTCTGATGAGTTTCAATCATCGATATGAATTCATGAAAAATAAAACATGACAAATTGATGCATTTATAAATGTTTTAGTTTTAGTAATAAGAATAATCTGAACTCAATTCAACCAGATGCACCTGAACGCACCATGAACTTTAAACCAACCAAACGTACGTAACGTGGCGCGCGGCTGTTGCGCAGCACAGGCGCGTCAAACCGGAAACAGACTGATCTGATAAAGTCAGAATAAAGCGACCTTTTCTCCGCTTGAAGCTTTGAACGAGTAAGCTGCTGAACGTTACAGAGAGAACGATCAACAGAGACGCTTGTTGTTTGTTCCGCGTTTCAGGGACTTACTACAATAAAGATCCATCAGTTACAGGCAGCAAAGATCAATGAGGTGATCACACTGATGATTGATCAGATATCGACAGACTCACCTGCTGAATCAGTCCTGACTTCCAGAAGTTTCCACCTTCGTGTGTGGAGCTGCTGGTTCTGCTGCAGTCTGTCTGACAGGAGCTCAAAAACGAAAGTAAGTCCACAGAAGCCACGCCTTTAAACCAGGACACGTCTCCAGCAGGGGGCGCCCTCACAATGGAAACATGAAGCTGATTTTTACAGCAGCCTCCCTGTTGTTGCTCTGTCTGTGTCTGTTTACATGATAACAGCTGTGACACAAACAGAACAGTGATGGACTTTATTCAACCTGCTCAGCGAGAGAAGCAGCGAGCAGCTCTGATAGAAGTCTGTCTGCACCATCATCAGGGTCTGATGCTGCTGCAACAGCCGGACTCTGGGACAAAGTGACGTCAGCAGATGTCGCTTTGTCCTCTGAGTCTCTGAAGCAACATGCGGCTCAGCTGGAAAACAGCTTCTGATGGAGCTCTGATAGTCTGACTTCATCTCTGAGAGGAAGAAGAGGGAGAAGCCGCTGCGCAGCGCGCGGACTCTCTCCAGCAGCAAAGTGCAGAGATCATCAGAGCTCCACATGAGCTGAACATGAAGAGACACAGTCCGCTAGCAGCTCCTTCACTGTCGGCCTGCAGCGCTGCTCCCACACTCATCTGGACTCTTTCATCCACACACAGAAAACACGAGCGGAACATTCAGCCTGCAGAGGAGCTGCCTTGGATCGAGTCTCCGCGGTTCTCATGGTGTGTTCAAGGACCGCCTCCCGCTCTCAGCTGATCATAACTACACTCTGACTGTGCTTGTGTTGCAGCTACGAACTGAACATGGCAATACAGAAACAATACATGAATATTTTCAAGAATGACTTTATTAATCCCTGTGGTTAAATTACATGATGAGTCTGATCGCGGACTGCAGGAGTCACCGCCTGTACCGTTCCTGGAGCAGCAGAGTTTTTTAGTGTTATCATTCCATAGGTCATCATGCTTTTACACATAATAAACCTATACTTATTAAAGCTATTTATAAATGATATTATGTATTTATTGTAAAACATTTATTATAGTTTCCTGTTAAATATTCCTCGGTGTCAGTTTGATATTACATCCTTGAACCAACCAATAAATAAATTTCCCTGAGACGGACCATTATTCATCTTGAAGAGTTCAACATGTGTATTATTACACTGCATCTTACAAAAGATAAAAGATGATATTTATTTCAGAAGAGACTGATTATTCTGTGCATCAGACAGAGTGATGAGCAGCAGAGGCAGAGGCAGAGGAGCCGCTCTTTAGAGGACACTGAGGTGGCTCTTAAAGAGCCGCTGTGGTTTGAGGAGCCGCGGACACTTCAAGCTCTCTCTCCGTGGATGCAGCGGGCCAGCTGGATGTCTTTGGGCGTGATGGTGAGCCTCTTGGCGTGGATGGCGCACAGGTTGGTGTCCTCGAACAGGCCGACCAGGTGCTGGCCTCCTGCAGAGCCATGACAGCGGAGCTCTGGAAGTAGTCAGCTCCATGTTTGATTATTCTAGATGCTTTAAGGCTGTGAACCCCTCACTGCACACTTTAAACTCCGTTCTCTCTGTTTAAACACTGTCAGAGTTCAAACCTTCGTAGGAAATAAGTCCAGTATTACAGAATGAAACCAAAGATCAAACCTGTTTTCAGCAGCATTCTGCATTCTGGAGATGGACTGACACTGGTCTACGGACTATCCGGACCAGAACTCAATGAGCTGTAAGAGAAAAACAAGGTGAGAGGTGAACTGGTTATAGGAGGGACCACTGTAATGCAAACATGTGATTTGCTGATTCTGGTGTTTTTAGGTTTTGATTTAAATTTCACAAAATCATTTATTTGCATTCAATTATTTTTGATTGTAACCATATATAATTCATACTTCTGTCTGTGTTCTAAGAGTCTTAAAAATATGTGGTTTCCTTTTTATTTACAGTGTGCATGTCATGTGACTTATGAACGTACAGTTTGTGCATATATATAAACAGTTTGATTTCCAGGTTGATGCAGCAACAGCTGCTGCTCTGACACCATTGTTCATGTCTTCCTCTCTCTGCACTGTGTTAACACACCTGAATGCTGCAGAGCATCTTCTTCTTTCCTGCTAAATAAATAATGGCCCTGTGGTCTGGTGGTGTCGGTTCACCTTGGACAGCGATGGACAGGAGGACAGGAAGGTCCGGCTGCTCTCAGCTGGGACCTGTGTGTGTCTGGGTGCACACACACCTGCAGTCTGCCCACAGTTACTGACGTAGCCAGTCCGTCACACCCCAGCTGACACATGACCGCACCAGGTGGCTGCTGCTATGACAGATGGTGGTTGTCAGCATTCCTCGTTAGTATAGTGGATAGTATCTCCGCCTGTCACGCGGAAAACCGGGGTTCGATTCCCCGACGGGGAGAAAGACTTTTACCACCAGATAGGATGATACTGACCCTGTACATTGCTGCTGCAATAGAAAACATTTCCCAGTTTGGGATAAAGCAATATGACCTTATTTACGTAAATATAGTTTGTAAAAATGCAAATTAAAGGTATTTAGGCTTAGTGCCCCTCCCCGCTCCCTCTTGGAATATGGTACATTCCACCTGTCGCGTGTTTTTTTCCACTTGGAGTCCGTTAAGCTAAACTTTAAGCTAGAGGTTACCTGCTGCTGCTGTGAAATCATAATTGTGGATGTCAGACTCATAAAATGGACAAACTGGACGAGGTTACACCTGCCACAGTCAGAGGTATGCTACAAGGGTTACTTTGATGTTGTGCTGGTGTTAATGGTGAGTTAATGTAGTTAGCCTAGCTTAACAAGTTGTTGATTCGCGGCTAAAGTTTAGCAGCTAAAACACATAAAACGGGCTAATCTAGTAATAGCTTATGTCTCATTGAGCTGTGGGGCCATTCTCTCAATGTCAAGGACTGTAAACACTGAGCATCAAGGGTACCAACGTGGACATTGTGGACAGCTACAAATACCTGGGTGTCCACATTGACCACAAACTGGACTGGTCCACAAACGCAGAGGCAATATACAGGAAGGGACAGAGTCGCCTGTATCTACTGAGGAGACTCAGGTCCTTTAACGTCTGCCAGACCAAGCTGCAGATGTGTTGTGTTTATGCTTCGTAAAGAAGAAAGCAGAGTTTCCTTTTGCGTCTCTTTTATTTTACCTGCTGCTTCCAACTTGTTAGCCATAACACATGGGAACACAGTCACATCTACCTCTTCTTCTACACATCCATTGTGTCAGGTAAGTAGTGCATCCTAGTGGTACACATGTGTAATTACAACTGATCATCACATCCCCCTTTCTTTAACAGTGAATACTGTGCAACAATAAACATTAATAACACATGTGCAAATCTCATTGCAATAACAATCTAGCAACATAACTGAGCAGACCCGGTTCATACGAAACAACAAGCATTTTCAATAAACAAACATTCTCCCTTTTCAGATACTTCTATAGATTCAATCTGTCTGGTTTCTTTATTTGTCGTGCAGATCTCCTCAGTTCTTGTCTTTCGGTTGGTGTATTGTTAGCATTGCCATCAATGGGAGGTGTGGTGATGGGTACTCCTTTGTCAACCCTGTCAAGAGCATCACTTGTTTGTGGAGTCTTTAGCAGACTGCGGCGATTACGCCTAAGAACTTGTCCATCATCCGTCCTCACTGTGAATGATCGCGGTGCCACTTCCTGTAACACAGTTCCCTTTGTAGTCCAGCCATCAATGTCCTCGATCCGCACTGGATCACTGCTTGCCAGTGGAGAAAGTGGTTTGGCTGAAGTGTCATAAAATGTCTTTTGTCTTATTTTCTGCTGGTGTCGTCGGTTTTCCAGCTTCACAGGTTTCTTTTGTTTGACACCATTGTATGAGTAGCTTGGCAGTGTTGTGCGGAGCTTTCTGTTCATTAGCAGTTCAGCAGGTGATAATCCGCACTGAAGAGGAGATGTCCGGTAGCTGAGAAGGGCCAGGTAAGGATCTGAGTTACTGTCTGATGCTTTCTTCAGAAGTTGTTTCAGAATGTGCACTCCCTTTTCTGCTTGTCCGTTTGATTGTGCATATTGTGGACTTGATGTCACATGCTTAAAATCATATTGCTCTGCAAACCTTAGCCATTCCTTGCTACTGAAACATGGGCCATTGTCACTCATGACAATATGTGGGATGCCATGTCTGGCAAATATAGATTTGGTGTGCATTATGACACAGGCAGATGATGTGTTTGTTAGCAGAGCCATTTCTGGAAAGTTAGAGTAGTAATCAATTACCACCAGGTAGTCTTTGCCTTTGAGATGAAACAAGTCCATTCCCACTTTGTGCCAGGGTGAAGTGGGCAACTCTGTTATCACCATTGGCTCTTTGCTTTGTCTACTTCTGTGTTTCTGGCATGTGTCACATTTGCTCACCAGTGTCTCGATGTCTTTGTTGAGTCCGGGCCAATAAACTGACTCTCTCGCTCGTCTTTTACACTTCTCTATTCCAAGGTGTCCCTCATGTATCCTGTTTAGAATGTCCTGTCTTAAAGCTTGTGGGATTACTATCCTCTCCCGCTGCAGCAAGAGCCCGTCCACCAAGCTGAGACCGCCACGGATGTGGTAAAACTGTGGACATGACCCCACAGGCCAACCTTCATCCATATTCTGGATCACACATTGCAGTTCTGTGTCTTGTTTTGTAGCTTCAGCTATTTGTCTTGTCTTTGTGTCCGACACAGGCAGTGCAGCAGTCACCATATTGACATGAAGTTCCACATCTTCATCCGTCGTGCTCACACAGTTACCTACAGGTGCTCTGGAGAGGGCATCAGCGAGGAACAAGTATTTTCCTGGCGTGTACACAAGCTCAAAATCATACCTCTGCATCTTCATCATGAGGCGCTGGATCCGTGGGGACATTTCATTCAGATTCTTTTTGATGATGGAGACAAGTGGTCGATGATCTGTCTCCACAATGAAAGATGCCAGTCCATATATATAGCTATGAAATCGCTCTAAGCCATAGGCCACACCCAAACACTCCTTCTCAATCTGAGCATACTTACACTCTGATCTAGTCATGGCCCTCGATGCATAGGCCACAGGTTTCCAGTGTTCATCCTCAGCCTGGAGGAGTACTGCTCCAATACCATCTTTTGATGCATCCGTTGACACTTTAATCTTTTTGTTGTGGTCATAAAACGCTAAGACAGGCGCCGTGGTCAGCGTCTTTTTCAGCGTTTGCCACTCCTTCTCATGCTTATCCATCCAGCTGAAATCACAGTCCTTATGCACGAGTTCACGGATGCATGAGGTCTTGGCAGTAAGGTTGGGAATGAATTTTCCAATGAAGTTCACCATCCCCATGATGCGAAGTACACCTGTCTTGTCTGTTGGCCTAGGCATATTTAGTATTGCTTTTATCTTCTCCTGGTCTGGTTGTACACCTTCAGCAGTTAGCTTGTCTCCCAGGAAGAGGATTTCCTGCACTCTGAACTCACACTTGGTCTTGTTGAGCTTCAGTCCATACTTTTGTATGCGCTCCATCACTCTGTAGAGTCTCAGGTTGTGTTCTTGGAGAGTAGAACCCCAGACAATAATGTCATCAATGTAAACTCTAACTCCTTCCAAGCCTTCAATGATTTGTTCCATTGCTCTGTGAAATATTTCAGGTGCTGATTTGATTCCAAAAGGCAGTCTGAGATAGCAATACCTGCCAAAAGGTGTATTGAAGGTACAATACTTGGTGCTGCTTTCATCCAGTCTCAATTGCCAGAAGCCTTGTGATGCATCAAGCTTTGTGAAGTACCTTGCTCCTGCCATTTCACTTATGATTTCTTCACGTGTGGGTATTTGATAATGTTCTCGTTTTATACTCTCATTTAGATCTTTGGGGTCCATGCATGTTCTCAGCTCACCATTCTTTTTCTTTGTGACCACCATTGAGTTGACCCAGTCTGTCGGCTCTTCGACTTTTCTGATCACCCCCAGGTCAGTCATTCTGTCTAGCTCCTTCTTGAGAGCATCACGCAGTGGTGCTGGAACTCTGCGTGGAGCATGTACAATTGGCTGAGCACCCTCTTTGAGCTGGATTTTGTATGTAAACGGCAGCGTACCAAACCCTTTGAAGACATCTGCAAAGTGCTGTACTATTGAGTCTGTGGAGTCTGTCAATGTAGCTGCACTTGTGTTAATACTATACACTCTTTTCACCAGCCCCAGTTCTTCGCAGGATTTATCACCCAGTAGTGATTCACATCCTTCACTCACAACAGAGAAGAATAGGTGGTGCACTTTCCCTTTAACAGTGACGTTCAGCTTACATGTGCCTAAGCACTCAATGGGCTGTCCATTGTAATCTTTTAGTTTAGAGTTTTTCCGTTGTACTTGTGGCTTTAGCTTCATTTCTCTTATGTGAGTCATGCTTATGAGATTTGCTTTTGCACCTGTGTCCAGTCTCATACAGACTGTAGTGCCATTAATCAGCAGAGGAGCTATCCATTTGTCCTCTCTGTTTACGCTGTTTACTTTCTCTGGCTCATCTTCTTTGTTCACAAGGCCAACAAAAAATGTTTCACTTAGATCTGTATCTTCCACCACATTAACAGATTTGCTTTTCTTTTCTCCTCTCACTTTCGAGAAGCACTGTTTGGCAAAATGGTTCTTCCCATGGCACTTAGAGCATAGCTTACCAAAAGCAGGGCACTGTCTGGGTTTGTGCTGTCCACCACAACGCTTGCAGCTGAATAGCGTGCACTCGGTCCGCCGTGCGGGCTGAGTACGATGTCTCTCCTGTACCACTGCACCAACTGCTGCAGCTGCTCCGTCGCTTGCATGCGCCGTACCAGATGCCACATCACCGATCGTCTTCATGTGTTTATGTGACAATTCACTTGCTTGGCATATCTTAATGGCTGCCTCCAATGTCAGGTCCGATTCGCGCAGTAGTCTTTCTCTTATCTTCTTGTCATCCACACCGAAGACTATTTGGTCCCTGATCATTGAGTCCTTAAGTGTCCCAAAGTTGCAGGACTGTGCCTTCAGACGCAGCGCAGTCACGAAGCTATCAAATGGCTCATGTTGATGCTGCACACGAGATCTAAACATGTATCTTTCATACGTCTCGTTCTTCTGCGGAGTACAGTGTGCGTCAAATTTACCAAGCACCATATCCAGCTTTTCTTTATCATCAGGCGTGTCAAACACAAACGTGTTAAATACTTCAATGGCCTGCGGCCCTGCTAATGTTAGCAACAACGCTACCTTCCTTGAGTCCGGCTTCGTGTCCAGTCCCATTGCCGTGACATACAGGTTAAACTGCTGCTTAAAGACACGCCAATTTTCGTCGACATTTCCCGTCAACTTCAAACTTTCCGGCTGCTTCAGTTCCATGACGACACACTCCGCGCACTCAGTTTACTCCTGGTACCATGTTGTGTTTATGCTTCGTAAAGAAGAAAGCAGAGTTTCCTTTTGGGTCTCTTTTATTTTACCTGCTGCTTCCAACTTGTTAGCCATAACACATGGGAACACAGTCACATCTACCTCTTCTTCTACACATCCATTGTGTCAGGTAAGTAGTGCATCCTAGTGGTACACAGGTGTAATTACAACTGATCATCACAAGATGTTTTACCACTCGGTGGTCTCCAGCGTCATCTTCTACGCTGTAGTGTGCTGGGGCAGCAGGATGAAGACGGCCGACACCAACAGACTCAACAAGCTCATTAGGAAGGCTGGCTCGGTACTGGGAGTGGAGCTGGAGTCTGTGGTGGAGGTGACAGAGAGGAGGATACTGAGGAAACTCCTCAGTATTCGTAACAACACGTCTCACCCCCTGCACGACACACTGCTGTCCTACAGGAGCACATTCAGCGGTAGACTGAGACTACCGAGGAGCAGCACAGAACGCCACAGGAGGTCCTTCCTGCCAGTGGCCATCAGACTGTATAACTCCTCCCCTTTCTGTAGGGAGAAGCGCTAGATAATCATGTCAGGCATCACTGTCATTCCCTCCACTTGTCTATGTTTATGTTTACTTAGCACCTTACATCTCCATATTTGTATCCATGTATCATATATTGTGCTCATACTGCGTACTGTACTCTTATTTTTGGATTATAGTGACACTTATACTCTTATACTCTGTACTTAACTGCATTTAATGTAACTTGATACCTCTGGCACAAGAATTTCCTTCGGGATTAATAAAGTTTTATCTTATCTCTTATCTTATCTTATCTTATCTTAAAATACAGCAACAACTGGTCATTTGTAAGACATGAATACATGATGTTAAGTTCACATACTACTCTTGAAGTAGAAGTAGCAAGAAATAAAAAATGTGGAAACAGGTGCTGACAAAATATCCTCACCTACTATGTAAAAATCTGAAGGAATTTAATGATAACCTCTGTTTCTTGGCCCCGACTAACTTTTCTGTTTTACAGCTGCTAATATTGGAGAAGACTTGATCCCATCGCTTTCCAGAGATGACGTTAAAGACCTCTTTCCTGGTCCTGAACATTTCTGGAGGCGCCGGGCTGTATGGCTTGTAGTGAATCAAAATGAAAAGGTCAGATCTGTCTGTCACAGTATAACAGGACTGATAAACAGAACATGGTTCAATATCACTATCTGTTTCAAATACATTTTTTAAAAGTTATAAGTGTTTTTTTCATTCCCCAAAATGATAATGTGACTATGACAAAAATGCTCAATAAATGTTTGTGTAAATGTGTTTTAGGTGGATACTGCTCTGGAAATTCATCAATCTCCCCCACTGGAGGCAGTGTCCTTTCAAAAGAGGAGGCAAATACTTCTAAATTTGTGACTATGTCCAACCCAGAATACATGGTGTTCACGGACAGTGAGCTTGAACAGGTGCGACGCTCCTACTTCGAGCAGAAAGGACTGGGAACTGAGCACGATGTGAGCTTATCCAAGGAGCTCTTTTGCCGACTCATAAGAAACACTATGACTGATATGATCTCCATCGCAAGAGCCACAGAGGACTCCAGATACCCTGCCAAACATGAGGTGCAACCAAAGTTCCACCTTCCAAGAAACCACGGCAAGAAGTCAGTTCTGGAGATTCCAGTGCATCCACCATTATTCTGGAACATTCACCTGTTAGTTCCATGGGCATCCCAGTGTCACCTAGAGCCAGCACCCCAGTGCAAAACGGGACAGCAGTGATGAAGAATGTATGAATTGTATTAAATATAATTTTGGCTGAGTTCATTCATATGGCACATTCTGGACATTCAGCAGCTTTGGAATGTTTCACTATGTGTCCAAGAGTGTCTGTACTCTGGGCCAATATTTTACTTTTATATCAAGCAACACAAACATTAATGAATTAATGCTACCACTTACTCAGTTTATTATACTGACAACTTGCTTGTTTGGATATCTCATGTCCTCTTTCCATCATAATGTCCCTGTAATGTCTTCAGCTTGTTCAGTTGATGTCTGGACAGCCAGAAAATCCAAGCAGGACACTAGAAGACCCTCCAAGAAATGTACAAGTCCAAAAAGCCAAACAAAGCTGCAGTAACTCAATTGCTGAACCTTGAATCCGAGTCTCGAAGACGCTTCATCACCTCTGACGTCTTAAAGGATTCTAGAGGCTTACCCTTGTTTCAGGGAACTGGATCACGTAAGTAATGTTGGTCCACTTAGTTCACATGACTCAGTTTGTAGCCTGACATAAATAGCATAATGTTCATATGTCTCACACATTATAGATTTTTTGGCCTGATGGTGAATCATCTTAGATAGAATGTTAGACTTTTTTTTAATTCTTCACTGAATCTGTTTTTCAGGTGCTTGACGAGCTGCAGCCAATTATCCAACCAAGCAACTTCCAGCACATATCAGAGATGCAGAACAGATGGAAAAGCTTCTACTCAAAGGTCCAGTTTTATGGTGTGATGAAGAAGGCCATGAAGCCTCCAAAAACTTTGAATGGAGGTGAAGTCATGATACATTTAGTCTTTTTACATAATAATGTCTCAGTTATTTATGTTACAGTTACTTATAGTACCACGTTGTATTGTGCCTTTTCCATTCAACCAGTGGAGCATATCACAGCTGTCTTCAGAGCCCTGCCACTGCTCTGTCCGTCCAGCACTATGCCAGCAAAGAAACTGGGCTCAAGCAGCCAGGCTCTTTTCCATGTCCTTTCGGTGAGATTGTTCATAATATATTCCTGTTTTTCATACATTTTATATTTAGTTTAGTTACTTTGAGATAAACTTTGATCATTTCCAAAGTTCCAGGGGAAGGGGAAGTGTTTTCTACAGTGTGCTTAATGTAGTACTGACTTCATTGGCTCTAGCTGTGCTGCATTCAGCATTTGCAGGGCTGAATGCTAAGGGGATTTATTGTGACCATAGAATTTCACTAATGTCCTCATCCAGGTCAAAGTTCTGTTTTTCTAATCTTCTTCATTTATTTGTGTCATCCAGACTTCTGAGGATCCTGATGGGTTCATGCGGCAGCGGGGCCTGTCTTCTCCTGTTCTGCTTGTTTCTGAGGACAACTGCATGATCGCCGTTGGAAACACTCCAGTGAGCACCTTCACCATGGACAGACTTAATGAGGGACTTCTCTACCTCATGGCATATTACTATGCCCTGCACATACCCAAAGTGCATTTCTACACTCCTGTCAGTACTGCAAACAGAGGTACACAACCATTCAGTCCACGAGCAGGATTTGACCCCCCACTACAAAGAAGCGATTGGTGAGTGGAAGTCCTTCACTGAGTGAGTGAGCCCCTTTGTTTGTAGAAGCTTGTGTTTGAGTTTCAAAGAAAAGTTCATCACATTCGTCACATTTGTTGTTGATGTTTTTTGGAATGTGGAAGTCGTCCTGTTTTGAATTAAATACAATATATTGAATGAAAAACTTTTGGTGTCTTGATTTAAGACAACTTCACTTATATTTGTTATACTGTTTTAAGGAATGATGTCTTATTTTAACTACATTTGTGCAGATTAAGTTGTCATTTCCTAAAGGTAATTTAGTAGATAGACTTAAATTCTAATTTTAAGTTACTTAATCTTAAATTAGTGGTTTTTCATTTCTAATTATTAATTGAAGGTTTTCTGTCATGTTTTAAGTTGCATTTTAGTCTTACAGAGCCAAGACTTTTGTGCCTATTTTAAGAATTCTTGTCAATGTCTGGAGTACATCTTCCAAATCACAACGATTACAGCACCTCTGATTGACCCCGCACCCCTGTGAATCACCCAGGAAGGGGAAGACCTTAACACACATGGAGGAGGCACATGTTAGCCCCAGTGGCCTAATGGATAAGGCACTGGCCTCCTAAGTGCAGAGGACAGTGAATCAAACCAACCTGTGTGAAAATGCATCTCAATGTTTTCCCTAAAGAAGCAAAGTCCACATGTCGGTGTGTCTCAGCAGCTCACTGTTCATGAGCACTATGCTGCACTGAACTGATATACACTCTAAAAACTGTAAGCAGGCTCTACTCAACGTCTGTGGTGAAACATTTTTACACTTCAAAATATTAAGTAAACATGAAACTAATTATTTAAATATACTAACGAAACTGAGTAAATGTAAGTAGAAAAGTATATCTGTGGATGCTCTCATTCATCAGGTCAGAGTCATTTCCTCAAGTCAAATCGAGGCAGCTGGACTCCAGGACTGTTTTTGAAGATGTTTCCCACTCCCCCGAGTGGCTTCTTCAGTTCTGCTACTGCTCTGGTTGGAATCTGAGTTTTATGTGTTCAGGACCTCTGTGGGTGGATCTTGCAGGAGCTACCATGACTAAGATCCCTATAGTTGGTTAATGGTCAGTTAACAACCAGAAAGTGTGTCTGGGCCATGTGCAGGACTAGTTGACGGCCCATCGTTAGAGATTGAATGTGAGTGAAGTCTGCTAGGAAGGGATGAAGGGAGCTCCATCCGTCTGATGCACGTGCAAGGTAACCTCACCTTCTTGTTCTGGTGTTTCAAGGTGTTGGTTCAGGTATGTCAGCGCTGAAGTTACAACATAATAACTAAAGTCAATGCAATTATCTTTAAATCTTTAAATTGTGATTATGTGACTTAAAAGCGGACTATTATACAACAAGCCAAATGTGTTTTATTTACTTCATTTTGAAATAAAAAATATAAATGATTAATAATGGGTAGCAGGGTAGTAGGCTGCGTCATCCAGAGGATTCCAATTCCCTGAATGGGAAACAGCTGGCTTGGGACTTCCACATGCTTTCCTAATGGAACACATGATGTGTTTGTGTAACACTGGAGATGTTAGCTGTACATGTGCAGAACAAAGACATGACCCACAGCAGACCATCATGTTTAAGGAGCAGCAGGAAGTCCTCTTCTTAGTAACATTTAGGTGAATGGGACGGCACATTTGATGTTTGACTTCATCTATGAACACATGTCTGCAGCATGTTTACTGCATTTGAACTGTTACTAATGTCATGATGCCAGCTGTGTCAGCTTTGTCTCCCTTTACGTCCTCCATCTTCCTGCTGCATGTACATTGTTGTTTTGTTGGATATCCTGTTTTATTGTGAAAGGACTCTTTCCTTCCTCTTGTGTTTCCTCCTTGTTGGTCAGCTGCTCCACCATGATTGTTGTCACCTGTGTCTTGTTAACTCTTGTGTGTCCAAGTCTTGTGCTGCCCTTTGTCTCTGTCACTTTCAGAGCTTTCTATGTTTGCACCTGTTGTTTCCTGTTCCTTCAGTGTCTTCAGCATGCAGTCTGTCCAGGTTTGGTCCTTTGACCTTTTCTTTAATACTTTGGTACTTTCAGTCTCTTCTTGGCTCTTTGCTTAGTTTTGCTCTTTGGATGGTTTTCAGGGCTGTTTCAGCTTTATGTTAATAAAGCTCTCTCTTTGCTGCCTCAGCAGTCTGAATGTGGCTCCTTCCTTCCTGAACTCTAACTTAACCACTAATAGAATTCCACCTGCTGTTTCTGTCACTTCTTTCATTATGAGTTAAAACTCCAATAAGTTCCATTAAACTCACAGTGATGTATCCAGACTTCATAGTAAAGCCTTTCTTCTTCATGCCTCCTCCCACCTTACCCATTAAGCACATGTGTTTGTTACCAGCAGCAACATGATTGTGGTAAAAAGCTCATTGAACACTGTGCTCAGGGCTCTTGGTAGTTGCTGCTTCTTCTCCTGTGCTCCTCCAGACACTCCCAGTCCTCCTCTCTGACTGAGCTCACCTGCTTCCACTCCATGTTGATCGGCTGCCCTGATTGTTCTCACCTGTGTCCTTGTGTATATAATCCCCGAGCTTCTCCTGGTCCTTGGTCAGTGTTGGTCTGTTCCACTCTGTGTGTCCTCTTTGTTCCTGTCTCACTCTGTAGCTGTGTCTCATTTCAGGGTCTGCATCCTTCGGAGTGCACATTTTAAGGCCGCTTACGTCACAAAGCTGCGCGAAGGCTGTCCCAATTCACCAAAAGTCGAAGGGTCCTTCAAATGCGTCCTCCTTTTGCCTGAATTTGGAGGACGCATCGCTACCATCCTTCGTGGCCTTAAATATCCCACAATGCTTTGCGGGCCTACTTTTTGTCCAATAGTACGATGACGGACCAAGCGAGCGGCAGCGACAGGAGTGCCGAATTCACATTTAAATGTAAGTAAAGAGCAGTAGTTCGAGTTTTAAAATGCTAGTAGCATTAAAAAAAATGAGTTTTATATTTACAAACATGACATGCTGTAAACTAAACGCTTTGATTGAATGTTGTTTCTGGACTGCTTACTGTAGTATAGTATAAAGTATAGTTCACGTGAGGAGCAATATTACATCAAACAGTCATTTTGCCTGTTGTCATTTTCTTGTAGGGAGTAAGGAGCAGACTGAGGAGTTTATAAAACTCCGTGGTCAAAATGACCACCTGTTCACAGGAGCAAAAAACACAGCCATCCTCGGCTGGAGGTAACTGTTGAGTGATAAACCTGATGCCACTCTTTCCTGAATCTTCACATATCTGTGATAGTGTGATCTTGTGTGTTTACCTGTTGTCATGCTTTGTGTGTAGAACAATCCTCCAGGCAAAAAAAATGGGACAACTTGAAAAAGAAATATAAAGTATGTGCAGGTTTGGATAATGATAGGGAAACTACATATGTTGTACCCAGATTAATTAACACTTGATTATGTAACCTAGAAAAATCTCCAACTGTTCCCAAGTAGTTAAAATACCTTTTGGCATCAAGCCTTTCTCAGGAAAGCACACAGATTGATTGTTTCTGCAGGACTACCTGAATCCCATTCCAAACAGCACCTTAAACATATTTATATTTGAGACCATCAAGCACTCATTTAGACTTTAAATAAACACTGCAGAAAATTGCATCTGCTGACATGATTGGTTTCCTCTGCTTTAGGAATGCAAAGATCCAGGGACAGGGCTCGGAGTCGCTGGAAAGCCCACTGCTGCCACCTGGCCCTGGTTTGTCCTCATGGATGAGGTTTTAGGACAGAGGCCCTCTATTTCCCCACCTGTCCTAATTGCCTCCATCCCTGAGGACACACCAGGGCCAGGTGCTGCAGAGGGTGAGCAGCATGAGGAGGAAGAGGATAATGATGATGACGATAATGAGGAGAGGCAGCCAGGACTGCAAAGAAGAACGAGGAAGAGGAGGAGAGAAAACGACAAGCTTTTGGAGCTAATGAGGGAGGACATGAGGCTGCAGAGGGAGGACATGAGGCTGCAGAGGGAGGACATGAGGCTGCAGAGGGAGGCTGAGGAAAGGAGAGAAAGGGAGAGCAGAGAGAGGGTGGACAGACAGTTTATTGGAGAGGATGGTGGACAGGAGGTGATGTTTTTGTTTTGTACATTCATATTTCTATGTTGTTTAAGTTATTATTTACATTGTTACTTGTTAAATATTTATTTTCATTGTCTTTATAAAATGTTCTAACGTTACATGATGTAAACTTTATAATTTAAATAAACGTTAGAAATTCACAGTGACAGTGATTCACAATGATTTATTTCTTCTATTATATACATAAATAAAAAAAAAAAATAATAAGCATAGCAGACATTACTTTATACAAGGAACATATATACATTTTCGGCTGAGCAGGAGTCCCCGGTGGTGCTGCTGGACTGGATGGGATGCCACATGTAAGACCTTGGCGTCCTCTGGCTGTTTCTCTCATGTAGTGACATACCTGAGGCACAAAGGTGTGGTGCACCTCCAGCGCTTGGAGGAAGATGGCTCGCCACCTCGTCTTCATCATTCCAAAGGCACGCTCTATGATGGAGCGTGCCCTGGAATGATGGCTGTTAAAGCGCTGGGCTGCCACACCTTGTACCGGCTGCTTGTAGGGTGTGATGAGGGGGAGTGGATGCTGGAGACATGGGTACCCGCCGTCTGCCAAGATGAAGTGCCCTGGAGGAGGGTAGAAGCCACGCCTGTACAGTGGGCTGTGCTGGAGTACTCTGGAGTCGTGCACCGACCCCGGCCAGCCCACGTACGTGTCAATGAAGCGGCCCTGATGGTCACACACTGCCTGCAATAAAATGGAGGAAAACAGTTTCCTGTTGCGGTAGCAGTGACCATCAGGGCCGCTTGGAGGCTTGATCCTCACATGGCAGCCGTCGATTGCTCCAGCAGCTTTGCAGAAAGCTCCGTGTCTCGCCAGCCCTGCAAACCCCTGGGTTACTGCCGCCAGGTCTTCTGCCGTCTTGGGGAGGTAGATGACCTTGTGGCAAATAGCCACCACCTCAATGGACGATGCGGTGAACAGTGGAGCGAGGCATCCCGAACACCCTTGCCACCACTCTGTAGGACGTCCCACTCGCCAGCCAGAAGAGGAAAACCAAGGTCTCTATTGTGGCACCCCATCCCTGTCTTCTTTCCTGGTGTAGAAGCTCCAGCAGCACCGCCAGGGACTCTCTGCTCAGCCGGAAGTCTTGGGTGGTGTCCTGATTGTTAAAAAGGGTTTGTAGAACAGGGACCTGTACATTTATACGGCAGTAAATCCGCCCTGTCTGGAGACATGAGGGTAAGAACAACAGGATTAAACTACAGCTATTGATTTACAGCTGATACAATTCTATTGGATGTTAACAGTTCTTACACATTTAACTAATCAGTTTAAAGTATTCAAGTCTTACAAATGAATAAATACATATTACATTTAATCATATTTGTCAACTACTGTTTATATGGCAGACATTTGTTCAGTAACTGGTATATTAATTATTATCAATAGTATGGGTTGTTACAGCAGCGGGTTAACGTTACATCTCCACTGCGCTCTCCCAGCCTGAAATAAACGAGTCGGCGCCGATTTCGCTGCCGCTGAAGCCACCACTGATTTCTCTGCTGCTGAAGCCACCTCTCCTCTTCCTCCAACAACATAAATATTAAACAAAACAAAATATAAATCTCGATCTCCATTTCCATCGTTTTTCTGCCTTTTCGTGTCTTGCGTCTCTTTTCTCTTTTCACTCCGTGTCCGCCTGCTGTCTGTCCGCGTTTGTTTTTCCCGGGCTTGGGGGGCAGAATTTATTACGTCGCGCCACAATCAGGAAGTGCTTTGAAGGCCAGACCGTCCCAATTTACCAACGGTTGAGGATCCTCAGGAGGATGCGGCCTCCTGAGACCGCGTAGGCTGCGTCCTCCGAAGGATGCAGACCCTGAAATGAGACACAGCTTGTGTCTGCAGTTGTTCTCCTGGACTCACAGTTTTTTTCCATGTTATTTCTTTCGTTATTTGAGTTTCTCTTTTTTGGTGTGGAAGTGTATGAACTCACTTTTAAGTCTCCAAAAAACCAGTTTATTTCACAGACATTTTTTTAAAGTAACAATTGTTTTATTTAAAACCTCGGCTCTGACGGTGTTCATATAGATGCATAAAGGCCTGTTCAACAGCAGCCACTTCCAGTACTGAACCACTTTTCTCCACTTGGCGGCACACCGGCTGAGAAACCATTGGCTCCATCTAGTGGGCCAAGTTGAAACTGCTATGTATTCAGATTGTTCAGCTCACTTGATCTTGTGCGAGTGCATGTGCTTCATTTTTAACATGTGCTCAGTTATCTTGTTTTATTGGTTATATCTTGGAGCTGGAAGGTCAGGTCTTTTTTTGTCATAATTATTTATAATAATTTGCCTCTCAAGCAGGACACATCATTCCCTTCCCCCCCAAAGCACCTCCTAGTCACCCCATAGTCCCACAGCAGCTCATCACCAGTTTGGATATCCTTAGCGCTGCAAACAGGATGACTTCCTGCTGCCCACCGGGTAAATCCACCAAACTCGTGTGGAGTGCGATGTTGGGATTTTTGGGGGAGTGATTTTAACAGGACCCAGGCTCCCAACACCTCTGCACAAGTGGGTTTGTTCTGCCCCCATCCTGCCTGGATGCAGGCCTTGAGGGGGGTCTTGCCCTTCCTGCTGGTGGGATGAGCTGGGCAGCAGGAGAAGGATGACAAATGTAGCAAGTGGTATAATAATAGATAATAATATAATCATCTGTAACACAATGAGAGCATTTCCAAGAAAACATGCAAAACTTAATATGTACTTGATGCGCTGCTGTCGCTGACAATACTGAAGACTTTGGGTTTGATATGTGTTGGTTTTGGGGTCGTATCCTGCTGCCTTCTTCACTGCAGGTATAACATCCATGGGAAGGTTTTAGGAATGAAGAACTCCTCTACTTTCTTCAGTGGTGTAACATTTTGAGCTACAACTTCTCATCTTCTGTCATAAACTGTGGTCAATATTGTTCCCAGTTCATTGACATATATTGTCCAAGCTGCTGATTGCAGCTTTAGTGTGACTTTTCGACCCAGAGCACCCAAAAAACAAAAAACTGTGGCTGAGGTTGTGATAGATGTGGCTTAATCAGAATGAAGCCCGCGAGCAGAGATTGCTTTATTATAGATTGATTATAAAGCCTTGATCAGACAGAACGAAACTTATAGAGATAAAGAAAGCTTGCAGGATAGAGAAAGAAGGGCATGAGAACAGTATAACATGATTACACCACCACCACCACCAGTAGCCAAGCCAAGCCCCTTGACCCGTTAATTTAATGAGTTTAATTGCATTATCCACGGTGCTGTAATGAAGGGATTTGGGTTTGGGTGGGATCATGCTATTCACGCTGGAATACGGACCTGAGTGAGGAGCGGACAGATCAAAGATTAATCTTTTCTTGCCGGAGTATTTGTGAGTGGCAATGCCGATGGGGCTTGTGCGAAAGGGGGAAAACGATTTAAAAGGCCCTATGATGTAGCCCTTCCTTATTTATTTCTCCAGAAGCTCAGTAACTATGGATTGCTCATGGAGTACTGACTGAAGGTTTTTTTGACACATATGACTGAGAGAGGCGCTAAAACACCAACATGAAAACCTTGAGAGAGACCGGTGAGGAGATGATCCACAAATACAGAATCAGGGTGAGAAGACGAAGATTTATTGGAGTGGAAGGGTGGTTGATTAGAAAGTGTCACGACCTGGTGTATTTTTGGTTTTGTTTTCCTTGTTTTGGGTTTTTTAGTTTAATCTGTGTTTAGTTATTGTTATTTTCCTGGTGTTTTGTTTCCCTGGGTTTGTGTTTAGTTGTCTAGTCTTGCCTTGTGTTTCCTGTTTTACTTTGGTAGTCCTGTCCTCCTTGTGCTTTGTCTTGTGTTTTTCTTCCTGTGTTTTCCCTCCTTGTTGATTACCTGCCCTGCCCTCATGTGTGTCACCTGTGCCTCGTTGTCTTCCCTGTATTTAGTCTTTGTCTTCCCTGCACTCTCTGCTGGTTTGTCTCGTAGTTACTCTAGGGGATTGTGTGTCCATGCCTCGACGCTATGACCAGGTTTATGCATGCCATGCTTTTTGTTTGCCATGCTTAGATTTAGCCTTGTTTTTGCCCTGTAGTGGCTTTTCCATGTTACGTGTGATTTTTAGTTAGTTAATTTTTGCCTTGCCTTTTGATCCGCGGCAAGTGTGATTTTTAGTTTGCTTCATTTGCCCTCCTGGCCTGTAATAAAGACTTTGTTTTGCCACGTGACTGCTTCACTGCTTCTGCTCTTTGGAGATAGCTCTGGTTGATATCAAGCTAAGGTTGTAAATCCAGATCTTGATTGAAAGAATGTGTTCATCTCATTCCTGGTCACCTCCAGATCTGACCCACAGCCTATGAGATTTTAGGACTTAAAGTAAACGTACATGGGGGAAGATGTAAGCTTTTATGGGGCGTCACAAAGTCACTCGTATGGGACAGTGATCATTCTCCTGGAGAACTTATCTTCAACTTAGGTTTACGATTGACAAAAGGGGACCCCCTGCTATTTCTTTCTGTTTTCTCCTGACTCTCAGGTTTAACCATTACCAAATAAGGTAAACTAAATATCAGTTGAGCTGACCCCATTGGTGCACAGTTATGGGAGGACATGATTATGGGATCTCAAGATAGGATAAAAGGTGTTTTCAAAGAATGGCATATTGTTCTCTGGCTGTGAGGCCAGGCAACCACAGAGATCTCTGTCTGTGTTACTCAGAACTAACTTTACTGTTAGAATAAATTGTAATTTTGAGACCAGATATTGTCAACTTCTTCTTAATCAAAGAACCGGGGAAGAGGAACGAAAGGATCCAGAAGATTTTTATGTCCCTAACAATATGCAATTTCAAATTTCTTCTTCTTTCAAAGTTCTTTGAAATAATATTACCAAATGTGGCTGTTTTGTAAACATTTCTGTTGTAGGAGTCATAGACCCATCTCTCCTGTTTGAAGAAGGAATCCTGTGGACCAGTTTTGTGCAGATAGGAAGATTTGACCTTTGACCTTACAAGGTAGTCCTTTAGATTTTTGTTTTTTCTAAATGCTGCAATGATTCTTATGTTGTTATTCGGTTGATTAGCTGCCATAATATAATTACAATTCTTAATTTTCCAAACCAATTTTGCACCTGACAATGTTCTCCTCCAGCAGCTGGAACAGAACAACAGAGTATAAACTCTCAGACTTTGAGGAGCAGAATAACAGTTTAGTGTTTCATGATATTACAGCTTATGTTCATACATGTATTACTTCAATCTACAACATTAGATATGAAGTGTTGTGTATGCACAGCTGCTGTAGTTATAAGTATTACTACCACAGTTCTGTCTCTGTGAATGCTTGCTCAGGGGTCAGGCTCTGGGTCTCTGTAGAGCACCAGGACTGTTGTGTTGTAGTTAGAAGCTGTTTGTACTCACCATAAATATGGCGTCCTGAGCAGGAGTCTGAACACTGGGTTGCTGCAGTCTGTGACAGAAACATCAGCATTTAACAACACAATCACTTCACTAAGTGTTTTGATGTGTTTTCACTTTAAACAGATACACAACAGTCAACAGACTGGTGACAAACAAGCATTGTTGTATTAAAACATGAAAACTATCCCAACTCCACACATCCAGCTCATGTTGAACCTGTTGCTGCTGCTTTAATGACTGAAGCACAGCTTTAAGAGTTCCATTCCACTTCCACTGTCATCATATGTTCACATTGATTTAGACCAGGGGGTTCAATTAAAGTCACTGAGGTCCAGCTGTTCACATTTCCTCCAAGTCAAAGGTCTGAGCTGATGTCTAGCTTGTGTCTTATTAGCTTCCCCTATGTCCACATGTTCATATGTTTCAGTAATATCTATTGTCAGTTTTCAATGCAGGAAATGTTTACCTGGGGCACAGCTAGCTCTGTTACCATGAATAAAAGTAGTCCCAGGCAAATACATTGAAGGCCTTTATTTCAGATTAAAGAAAACTGAAACCTCAGACTGAAAAAATACAAAGTGCAACAGTCAATGGACTGGTGAAGAAAATTAATTAATACACAAAATGTGTGTATTAAAAATGAAAACTATCCTGACTCCACACTGTTCAGCTGCATCCAGCAGGTTTGTAATTTGTTCTTCTTCACATATTCTGCTTTAATGGCTGCCAGCACAGCTTTAAGAGTTCAGTTAAATCTTCCACTCATCATGTTTCTCTTTCTTTAACATTAAACGATGTGCAGCAGGATGAATCACAGTCAGACAATGTTGCAGTGTGATGATATAGAGTCTATATCATCACACTGCAGACCTTTGTTATTTCCTTTACTTAAAGCCTTCAGAAACCACCATGAGATGATAACATGACAACATACACTCAACAAAAATATAAACGCAACACTTTTGTTTTTGCTCCCATGTTTCATGAGATGGACTTGAAGATCTAAACTTCATTCCAGATACACAATATTACCATTCCTCTCAAACATTGTTCACAAATCTGTCTAAATGTGTGATAGTGAGCACTTCTGCTTTGCTGAGATAATCCATCCCACCTCACAGGTGTGCCACATCAAGATGCTGATCTGACATCATGATTAGTGCACAGGTGTACCTCAAACTGCCCACAATAAAAGGCCACCCTGAAATGTGCAGTTTTGTCTCACAGCAAAATGCCACAGATGCCACAAGCATTGAGGGAGCGTGCAATTGGCATGCTGACAGCAGGAATGTCAACCAGATCTGTTGCTCGTGCATTGAATGTTCATTTCTCCACCATAAGCCGTCTCCAAAGGCATTTCAGAGAATATGGCAGTACATCCAACCGGCCTCACAACCGCAGACCACAAGTAACCACACCAGCCCAGGACCTCCACATCCAGCAGGTTCACCTCCGAGATCGTCTGAGACCAGCCACTCAGACAGCTGCTGAAACAATTGGTTTGCATAACCAAACAATTTCTGCACAAACTGTCAGAAACCGTCTCAGGGAAGCTCAACTGCATGCTCGTCGTCCTCATCGGGGTCTTAACCTGACTCCAGATCGTCGCCGTAACAGACTTGAGTGGGCAAATGCTCACATTCGATGGCGTCTAGCACATTGGAGAGGTGTTCTCTTCACGGATGAATCTCGGTTTACATTGTTCAGGGCAGATGGCAGACAGCGTGTGTGGCATCGTGTGGGTGAGCGCTTTGCTGATGTCAATGTTGTGGATCGAGTGGCCCATGGTGGTGGTGGGGTCATGGTATGGGCAGGCATCTGTTATGGACGAAGAACACAGGTGCATTTTATTGATGGCATTTTGAATGCACAGAGATACCGTGATGAGATCCTGAGGCCCATTGTTGTGCCATACATCCATGAACATCGTCTCATGTTTCAGCAAGATAATGCACGGCCCCATGTTGCAAGGATCTGTACACAATTCTTGGAAGCTGAAAATGTCCCAGTTCTTGCATGGCCAGCATACTCACCGGACATGTCACCCATTGAACATGTTTGGGATGTGCTTGACCGGCGTATACGACAGCGTGCACCAGTTCCCACTAATATCCAGCAACTTCGCACAGCCATTGAAGAGGAGTGGACCAACATTCCACAGGCCACAATAGACAATCTGATAAACTCTATGCGAAGAAGATGTGTTGCACTGCATGAGGCAAATGGTGGTCACACCAGATACTGACTGGTTCTGAGTCCCCAGACCGCCAATAAAGCAGAAACAAAATGCACATTTCAGGGTGGCCTTTTATTGTGGGCAGTTTGAGGTACACCTGTGCACTAATCATGATGTCAGATCAGCATCTTGATGTGGCACACCTGTGAGGTGGGATGGATTATCTCAGCAAAGCAGAAGTGCTCACTATCACACATTTAGACAGATTTGTGAACAATGTTTGAGAGGAATGGTAATATTGTGTATCTGGAATGAAGTTTAGATCTTCAAGTCCATCTCATGAAACATGGGAGCAAAAACAAAAGTGTTGCGTTTATATTTTTGTTGAGTGTAAATACATACTGATACTTTCTATTATACATCTACAAACACAGACCTGCTTATGGGTCTTTTACAGAGCCAAGCAGACCCACATGATCATTGAAGAACTCTGCTAAGTTACAGAAACAGGACTTAAAGTGGTATCAACATTTTTGAAATGTTCACTTTTCATGGACACAGAGCTGGATCAGTGTCCATGATGGCCACTACAAGAGACTGAAAAACTGTTATCACACAATTTATTTGATCACAATTTGACCAAATTCAACCAAAAATACCGAAGAACAGAAGCCACCTTAAAGTTCTGCACAGGCTGTGTTCAAGTCAGAATAATCAGCAGTGTGAGGTACGTGCAAAAATCCAAACCAGGACCCTGGGAATCTGAGGAGGAGGAGACTAGCTCCTAGCTACATATAGGCTGACAGCTACAGTCGTTTTGGGAAGTTGGTCAAACTTTCTATATTTCTGCATAAATATGACCCGAAACACGATCAATGCTGAATTCTGCAGGCCGACAAATAAACTTTACTGCTGGACTGCATGTGGTTCAGACGAGTCCAGATGGAGATGAAGAGTGAAGGTGTCATGCTGCATGCTGTGTGTCAGTCATGATGTCAGTTTTAGCTACGGTCTGCTAACATGAATCTGTTAATGACAGACTGATTCACATTGAACTGAAGTATGGATCCTTTACTCGCCGTCAGCTAGTTTTAAGAGTTCAAACACACAGTATTGCTATATTAGCCTAATGTACTAGCGGAGCATTGTCTGTTAGTATAATATTTACATACAGTGTATGAATCTATCATTTATTTAAATGTTTTATTACTGAAATGTCTTTCCATACTTTGTTTCAGTGGGCTGCCTTTCTAGTACAGTGAGGCAGATGTTTAAGTCATATTTAGATACTGTATACTGTATGCAGTATACGCAGTATATGCAGACATATAGAAGATTTTAAATGATTCATACACTTTGAAGCAGCACTGTAAATATGCATTACTCTGTGCTACAGATGCTCCAAACCATCAACCACCTGCAGAGCAAACAGACACATACAACCCCAAGAGTCCAGCAGAGCTCATCACAGCATGGAGACACTTCCAGAGTGATTCTTACCTTTGATCATCAGATGGCTGATCAGCTTTGAAATCAAAGGGCTCACCCATCGACCGATCACTTTTCATGGACACACAGCTGGGTCCAGGTCCAGCAGAGTCTGCTCTCACATCCTGGATCCTGATAGAATCACAAACACTGACTCTGAGCTTCTTCTGGAAAAATGCTGCTGAACATCATGTTACACTTTAAATGTTTAATAATGATGGAAACAAACTGCAGCTGTGACATTAACTCTGACCTTTGACCCTCAGATGGATCAACAGCTTTGAAATCAGGGGGCCGATCCTTTGACCAATCACTCTTCATGGACACACAGCTG
This sequence comes from Parambassis ranga, assembly GCF_900634625.1. Classification (NCBI taxonomy): domain Eukaryota; kingdom Metazoa; phylum Chordata; class Actinopteri; family Ambassidae; genus Parambassis; species Parambassis ranga. The sequence goes on along the minus strand of NW_021144797.1, from coordinate 2,402,333 downwards.
GCAGGTCCAGGCCCAGGTCCAGGTCCAGGCCCAGGTCCAGGTCCAGGTCCAGGTCCAGCAGAGTGTGCAGTGTGCTGCTGCTTTGGTCTTGAACACACAGATGTGTGAATAATGTGAGTGTGAGCTCTGACATGGAGAAGAGTCATGGACAGTCAGAGACGGTCCTCTTACCTCTGAGCTTTGGTCCGGCTCTCATGGTCCCCACACAGAGGGCTTTTAGAGGGAGGGACTCCCTCCTCTCTGTCCTCACACTGACTCATAGCAGAGCTCACACCTTCACACAAACACAGCAACATGACACAGAAACACACAGTCAGCATGTTGTTATTGATCCTTCATGTAGATGCTAACAGGCTAATCATGCTGTTAGCTTAGCATCAGAGCCTCAGACCAGGTTTGGTTCTCAGGCTTTTATTTTGGTGAGTCTGTAAACACACCAACATCTCTGATGCTGTTATTATTGATGTCACATGCTGTAAGTGGAACAGTGCACACACACATTCAGTGTTTGCTTCAGAATTCTGTCACTTCTCTCCATGTGTGAACATGTGAATAAATGAACATGTGTTCATGTGTGTTTCTGTCACAGTGTGAACAGACTGAGTGAAGCACTGAGACCTTCCTCTGTAACAGTCTGTGGACTGTTTTCTATAGAAAGGACAAACACATGAGCAGCTACTGTCTGAGCTCTGAGGACCGACACACTTCTCCTCATGGCAAATATTAGATTCACATATTTATGAACCCTTGAAGAGAAAATGTTTCTTCTGATGAGTTTCAATCATCGATATGAATTCATGAAAAATAAAACGCAGCACAGGCGTGTTAAACCTGAAACAGACTGATCTGATAAAGTCAGAATAAAGCGACCTTTTCTCCGCTTGAAGCTTTGAACGAGTCGATCTGAGTTTCAGAGCAAATGAAGCTGCTGAACTTTACAGAGAGAACGATCAACAGAGACGCTTGTTGTTTGTCTGTCTGACATGAATTGAATTACAGTAACTCCACACAGCTCAGTGAACACAAAAACTCAGAAAGCTGTCAGACCGGTTCTGACACTCCCTGCATTTCTCACTGATCATGTGACCTGAGAGCTGTGTTCTACAGTCTGCTGTGACTCGAACAGAAAAACACTACAAGTAACAACTTGTTCTGAAACAGCTGCTCATCTGCTATAAAAGTCGTCAAAGACCAAGAGAAAGCAGCCAATCAGCAGCAGAAACATCTGTACTGTACCATCAGTCAGTGATGCAGCACAGTGTGATCAGACATGGAGAGATTTCTCTGGAAGGACTCTCACCTGCTGGATCAGTTCAGATGGACTTACAGACACTTTCCAGCTTCCTGTGTGGAGAAGAAGCTGCTCCTGGTCCTCCTCAGTCCTGCTGTCTGACACAATCTGATCTGAGGACGCCGTCACTTCCTCACAGCCTCACAGTCTGAACACGTCAGTGACGGTGAAACCGGTCCAACAAGTGTCTGAAAGACATTTCCTGATTCACTTCTACTGTCTGTCCACTAGATGGAGCTCAGCAATCAATGAATTGCAGATCAGCATAGGATGGAGCAGAGCAGAAGCAGCATGGATCACACACCTTACAGTCAGTAAGCCTCAGCACCATGGAACTCTCAGCTCAAGGCAAGACACAAAGACAACTGGTAAAGACTGGACTTTGTAAATAGACAAATGTACTACTTGTGTTCATGAACAATTTAAGTTGAAGTTGAAATGAAAGCTGTTTAGTTAGCAAAAATAGCTACAATGTTGTGCTTTAGTTAAGTTTATTGTGTTATCTTGAAAAGTGTTTAACACCAGGTTTAATTTGTCTTTAAGGTTATCAACCTAGGCGATTCTAGGCGGTTAAGTGATTCTAATCAAACCAAACCAAGCAATCACCATTGCCACTGCAACTTAATGTCATCATACCAACTTGCAATAAAAGGAAAAGAAGAGCTTTGAGTTGTCAGTTGAAAAGTGCCTTCACCAAACAAGCAAACTACCTGAGCTGGGCTGCTGGGAACATGACAAAGACTGAGCTACAAGAGGAGTTCAAAACACTTACCCTTCATGCCAGGAAAGTCAGTGAGTAATGATGACTACTGGACCGGACTGTTGGCGGACATCACAGAGGCTGAAGGGGTGGATAAAGAAGCTAAGCTGAGCGTGCAGTTGCAGGCAGACCTGGGAAAGACAATGAAAGATTGTGAAACCAGACTGGAGGAAGTCAAAAGGACAGTCCAGCACAATCTCTGGTCCAAGTATGGAGAGGATGAGATTGAGTCTGCTCTCTCTAACTAGGGATGTGCGATTTGACAATAAATGATCGTGAAGGATTTGAATGTGTCAACGATCTGCCACAACAGAAACATGAATCTGATTGGAGCGGACAGTTTGTTTGATCTGTACCTATTCATGATCAATGTTTATAGATCAGAACAATTTAAGTGTGATGTAACTGTTTTTGTACACTTGTTTCATTTATTGTGTTCATCACGTGTAAAGAACTGTGACATAAAAACAGCTTTTATGTCACTAACTGTGTCCCTGCTGTGACGGCGCTCTGCCAGCAGGTGGCGCTGCAGTGCAGCCTCAGATGGCTCAGTCTTCTGTATTTCACTATATATATTACTTCTATATTGTGGATTTATGGTCTGTATTCTCCAATATTCTTTGCATGTTATTCTTAAGATAACACACATCTGTTCAGGAGGACTGTGGAGTTCATGGAGTTTATTCATGTCTGTGTGAGCTCATAAAATATAAGAAATAAAATAAACTGTATTTATATACCCTGAATCTCACTGCCTGCATTCCATCAATAAAATGTAATTAAAAACTGCTGAAGATGGTTGAAATGTTTGAGTTGATCAGAACATGTGACTCATACAACATGTGCGCACAGCTCTCTGTCACTGTGCAGACTTTGTTGAGTCCCCCGTTGTGTGACGCTGCAGGAAGGAACAACGATCACATGACGTCAGAAAGCGGCCGCAGGTTATCATGACTGTAAACAGTCACATGATGAAACAACAGAGTGCTGAGGCTGCAGCTCTGAAGTGTGGAGCTGAACTGGAGCTTCTGTTATTCAGCAGTGATCTGCTCATTGTAGATCTTGTAGATCTGCTCATCTGCTCCATGTACAGCAGCTGTTTACATGACGACAGCTGTGACACAAACAGAACAGTGATGGACTTTATTCAACCTGCTCAGCGAGAGAAGCGGCGAGCAGCTCTGATAGAAGTCTGTCTGCACCATCATCAGGGTCTGATGCTGCTGCAACAGCCGGACTCTGGGACAAAGTGACGTCAGCAGGTGTCGCTTTGTCCTCTGAGTCTCTGAAGCAACATGCGGCTCAGCTGGAAAACAGCTTCTGATGGAGCTCTGATAGTCTGACTTCATCTCTGAGAGGAAGAAGAGGGAGAAGCCGCTGCGCAGCCGCGGACTCTCTCCAGCAGCAAAGTGCAGAGATCATCAGAGCTCCACATGAGCTGAACATGAAGAGACACAGTCCGCTAGCAGCTCCTTCACTGTCGGCCTGCAGCGCTGCTCCCACACTCATCTGGACTCTTTCATCCACACACAGAAAACACGAGCGGAACATTCAGCCTGCAGAGGAGCTGCCTTGGATTGAGTCTCCGCGGTTCTCATGGTGTGTTCAAGGACCGCCTCCCGCTCTCAGCTGATCATAACTACACTCTGACTGTGCTTGTGTTGCAGCTACGAACTGAACATGGCAGAAGAAGCTCCAGCTCCAGCCGCCGCTCCGGCCGAAGCGCAGAAGAAGAAGGTCTCCAAGCCGAACAAGTCCGGCCCCAGCGTCAGCGAGCTCATCGTGAAAGCTGTGGCCGCTTCCAAGGAGCGGAGCGGCGTGTCTGCAGCCGCCCTCCAGAAGGCTCTGGCTGCCGGAGGATACGATGTGGAGAAGAACCCGCGTCAAGAGCCCAGAGCCCCCACTCAGAGAGCTCATCCTCACTGCCCGTTCAAACAGGACCTCTGTGATCATGCTGCTGCACACTGCACAGCTCCACCTGGTTCACTGGGGTTTGTTTTGTTAGTGTTAGCTCATGTGTTTACTTATATACTAAAGCAGTGATAAACCTATATTTACTAAACATATAAAACTATAGAAACAATACATTCATATATTCAAAGAATTACTTAAGAAGAATTACTAATCCCTGTGGTTAAATTATTTATTTATTGTAAAAAAAAGGGTTTTCATAGTTTCCTTTTAGGGTTTCCTCGGTGTCAGTTTGATATTACATCCTTGAACCAACCAAGATATTATATTATGATAAAAAAAGAAGATTTTGTGCAGTTTTTGTAACAGTATCAATTAGTCCATCTGCTGCTTAAATAAAATAATGTGTCATGTGACTTTACTTATGCAACATGTATGATAATGTTCTGTCTCCTCTCATTTCCAGACGTGCAGCCAAAAACATGTGCAGTGATGATATGTGACGGTATCATCATGGTGTCAGAGAGAAGAGCTGAGTGTGTCTGTTCTGATCTGTGGATGCTTGTGTCTCTTCTCCCCTGTAGTTTCCTGCTTGTTGCTCCGTCACACGCCCTCTGCTGGTGAGCCGCGTCATTACACACGCCCTCTGCTGGTGAGCCGCGTCATTACACACAACCGCTCATGTAATGAGGCGAATTTATAACTTTTGACTTTATGTGGAAGAGGGAATGATTTTGGAATGAGGAGGCTGCAACCTGCGATGGCACCACTAGATGTCAGCTTTGCACAGCATTGGTGGTTCAGTGGTAGAATTCTCGCCTGCCACGCGGGAGGCCCGGGTTCGATTCCCGGCCAATGCAAGGACCCTTTTAACTGAGGAACATGTGAGGGGACATATATTCACCTTCACATCTATGCTGTTGTTCAGCATGTTGTTTTTATATGTGTTAACAGACCTATCTGACTTCTGTTAACATCACTGTGACATACACACAGAGGCACTACACTTCACAGACGAGCTTCAGTGGTACAGTGCACATCACATTTGAAACAAGAGCACTTACCATCACTGGTAGTGAAGGTGTCACAGGAAGAATTACTGTGATGTTTTACCTTTAGAGCCTTTTTATAGAACACATTCATTTGATTTAAATTAAGAATGTTTGTTGGTGCAGTAGCCAGCATGAGCACTGTAGATGTCTCTATTTAAAAAAGAAAAAGAAAAAAGACCATGTTTCACCTCTTTCTGAGCCTTGTTAGTGCAGTAGGCAGCGAGTCAGTCTCATAATCTGAAGATTGTGACTTCAACCCTCACAAGGGGCACTTGTTTTAGAGCCAAAATACAGATTACAAAGAGCACACTGTATGTTTACATGTCATCCAGGTCATGTTCATAGAGACCACTGAAGCAAGGCGTCTGGACTTGTAGAGTTTTCTTGAAGACGTTTCTCTGCTCCTCCAAGCAGCTTCATCAGTTCTACCTGTTGGTGGGAAACATGGTTTATATGTGGTGGAGGACCTCAGTGGGTGGGTCTGGGTCAAACTCACAAACAATAGCACTAAATGTTTCCATAGTTACCTGTGTTGGTCTGGCTGACTGAGTCTGCTGTTTCTAATGATTGGCTAATGACTACAAAGATGATGTCTGAGGCCACCTCCTCTGTTAAGGACAGAGGTTTGCACGTACTCACAGCAAGAACACAGGGCTGTCAACCAGTCCCCTCCAGCAGTCTCGTAGTCGTTAGCCAGTCGTTATCTGTTAGCTTTGCATTGTTGAGGACAAGACGGCTAGTGACTGAAGATGTGCATCCATATTAATGGAGGTCCACATGTCTGAAGTCAGACTCCCTCCCTCCACCCTCTGCAGTTGAGTCTCGGCTTCCTTCTCATATTTGTCATCCACCATCTTCTTTAGAGCCTTTCTAGAAGGCAGGCTGGATGTGGGGTCTCGCTTTCCCACAGACTGATCATCCACTACACTGAAAAAAAAGTCGTACATCGGTCCCACACAATCATAATACGTAAAACCAACACAATTTTCTTCTTTCTCTTAATTAATAATTTCTTGTTAAACTAACTTATTTCAATCATGTTAGGTTGTTTAAAAGAATCATGTTGATTCAATGTATTAAATGTTCAAAATCTAAACCCAATTTATTGTGTAATTCTAAAATGATTTCATCATGTCCAGGAAACCCAATTCTTAACTGTAACTCAAACTTGATTTTAAATTCAACCATTATTTAAAGGTATTAGGTACCTTTATAGTATTTTCATTACTTCATATGAATTTAAAAAGATTTGTTGAAGCTTACAATCAAAATTGTATTCATAACCCAGTGGTTCCATATCGAGGTGTGCTGAATATTAACTTGCATTCACACAGAGACAAGTCTCACAAACAAATGCTGTATTCAGAACATACGCAATGGCCATGAACTGATACATTACCCTGTATCAAAAACAGTGCATTGAAACACAATAATGCCCCTAACTGTTTCAACATGGATTTTTTTTTGTGAAACTCATCTGATCAAATACAAAAACATGTCATAACATGCAATTAGCAGTGGTAAATGAAACATTAAAGGATGCAGTTCAAGGAGGATGTGAAGCAAATGGCATAATGCCCTCCATAGTGGATTTGTGGAAACATTGCTGACTGTTCTGGTCCTCTGACCCTTTCTATGAAAGAGTCTGTTTTTCAGAGCGAGTGCCTTATGAGAACGTTCATCATTCAGTTCCATAATGATCTTCTGGAGTACCTCAAAAGTGTAGCAGAGGTTTCGAGGATAGCTGAGGTTGAGGACATACATTAGGCCAAACAGCATGGAAACAGCCAATGCTGCATTGTCCAGATCCTGCAACACCTTGATGCCCTCCAGAACGATTCCAATGTCCTCTGCCTCTGGCATGTTCTTTCTGGACATAAATCCCCATAGTGGTGTCTTCAATGGCTTCTTTGATGGACTCTTCATCCATGCCCTGTGCCGAAAGACATAAAGTGACAGGATGGACAAGTGAGGTAAGGAAAAATAATAATTGTACCAAACAAATACAGTATGTTTCTCAGCAGTTCATAGTAACAAGAAATTACACAAAAGCACATATTTCATTCCTTTCCTTAATAGTTGGGTACAAAATGATGGACAGTAGAACTACTTTTTTATGTCCACATAAATTAATTAGATAAACAAAAGAAAATGGAGGATAAAGGGAAGCAAGCAATTATTCATATATACATGTATACACACCACATATTCCTGGGTCAAGTTTTGTGGATCTTCACCCATGTAGATACAGACTCCTTTAATAATGCACTCTCGTCCGGCATCTACATCGTCACACTAAACAAAAAAACAAAACAGCCTTCATTATCTAAATTCAGGCATTTTAGTACTACACAATTATAAGCACAATGTAAATCAATCATAAAATTGGTGCACAATTCTCAAATTTAAGTCTCGAGGCTGCTCACTTGTCACAAAGTTCCTGCCAAAAATATTCATAATCTAAGATATTCTAAACTTTCCATGACCTCTCCAAAAGTCCATACACCATTGTCAAAATTAGACAGACATACAAACTACAGTCTGAAATATGCATCACTTACCTCAGCCATTTTTGCAACTACTGTTTTGAGCCTTTGTCCGAGTTGACCGCCTCTTTTTTGAAAGACATTTGTCAGTTTGTCAGAATAGATGTCCAGCTGAGACATAAACTTGGACTGTAGTGGGATGGTGGTGATTCTTTTAAATTCAGCGTTGATCTGTGAAAAGTAATATACACAAAGGAATTAGGTTCAACTGGTCAGAGAGAAAAAACATCATGCTATACTAGACTAAACAAAAATGTCACAATAAGGAATGTTAACAGCAACTCAGAAGGCAATATAACAGCACTTACCATTACAAGTCTCTATGTATGTGTCAATAGGAAATAGCCACATGTCCATCATTGAAACACATCAAAATAAAAAGAGCAACATATAAAACATCACGTTTAACATAGTGTAATTAGGCCTGTCACCATAAGAAATTATAATAATAATGTTGATATTATTATTATTATGAGTAGTGGTAGGCCTATTACAATAGTTTATCTGAGCATAGTCAATGGAGTTAAGTCAACCCAGCACGTCATGAGCAACAGAGCCAAACAACACGCACTCTCTACCTGCTGCTGGGAGTGGGCTCATCTGTATGTGTGTGTGTGTCAGCATGTGTGGCAAGAGGACTAATGGGTGGTGGTACCGCGAGTGCCTCCAGTGAGAAGGCAGAGAACTGCACTCGTACAACGCGGACTCTCTCTGAGAGCAGGTTCTATACATGAGCATGTTTAGACTCGTGGTGAATTGTGTCGAAGTGTTGAACCGGTGTTGAGCAGCTTCACAGCTCTCTGTGTTGCTGTAACGTCCAAGCCCTGCAGCGCTGTGACGCACCGTGGCGACGCAGACAGCGAGCTGACCGTGGTCTGCTCAGAACATCCCGTAAACGGCACACAATGAGTTAAAAAATAAGAACTACCTGTTGATTTGACACATTTTAAGACAGAAGACAAGACATATTAAATCTGACGGCCGGACATTAAGCACTTTATACGCTACGACGCACCGGAGTGACGCTGTCATCCAGTCTATTTGGCAGAGAGAGAGAGAGAGAGAGAGAGAGAGAGAGAGAGAGAAACAGAGAGAGAGAGAAACAGAGAGAGAGAGAGAAACAGAGAGAGAGAGAGAGAGAGAGAGAAACAGAGAGAGAGAGAGAGAGAGAAACAGAGAGAGAGAGAGAGAGAGAGAGAGAAACAGAGAGAGAGAGAGAGAAACAGAGAGAGAGACAGAGAGAGAGAGAGAGAGAGAAACAGAGAGAGAGAGAGAGAAACAGAGAGAGAGAGAGAAGAGAGAGAAACTAGGGAGAGAGAGACAACAGAGAAGAGAAACAGAGGAGAGAAACAGAGAGAGAGAGAGATACACATAGAGAGATAGATAGAAACAGTGAGATGAGAAGAGAGAGAGAGAGAGAGAAGAGAGAGAGACAGAGAGAGAGAGAGAAACAGAGAAGAGAGAGACAGGAGGAGATGAGAGGAGTAGAGAGAGAGAAACGAGAGAGAAACAGAGAGAGAGAGAGAGAGAAACAGAGAGAGAGAGAGAGAGAGAGTTTGAGTTTTTAAAACACCTTTATTCCAGATAAAGATCAGTTCATCAGTTCAACACGATCATATTTTATAAAAACACTGAATTGAAGGACAGCTGTCCGTCAACAACAGAACACACAGCTCTAGTAAAACACCACTTGGAGACAAACTCCTCCAAACTGTTCATGAGTGAATGGAACCTGAAGTCCACTTTCACTCTGGCCTTCACCAGGCCTCTAAACATGGCTGTGAGTCTACAAGCTGGATCCTCTGGTCCCTGCTCCTTCCTGCTCTTGTAGATGGCCAGTTTAGCCTGTCCCACCATGAAGTTTAAGAACTGCCAGGTTGCAGCGTTGTCTTTCTTGTACCCTGCTCCAAAGATAAAAGCGGTTTCAGTCCAGGGCACGCCACACCTTAGAAACACAGTCTTTAAAACACTGAAGAGACCAGAGAGTCTCCAACAGTCCAGGAAGCAGTGGAAGACCGTCTCTGGCTCGTCACAGAAAGGACATAAAACTGACACCGTGGGATTGACCTTATTGATAAAACTGTTCACAGCCAGCGCCCCCTGCAGGATCCTCCACTGCAGATCCCCAGTCCTTTTGTTGATGGGTGGCTTGTAGAGGACTCGCCACACTGGCTTACAGTCCTCCTTCGGGCTCAGCCTGGTCCTCCATACTGTGTCCGTTCTGTCCTTTAAAGCGTCTCTGTTGAGAGCCTGGACACAGCCCCTGTACAGAGCTTTTCCATTCAGCATGTGCAGGCTGGGCACAGGTCCAGTTTTTGTGCCCACAGGTCCTGCTGGTTCAGTCTTTTCTAAAACCAAACCAAGGTCCGGGAAAGGGTCCGTACAGTCCGGGATTTCAACTCCATTAAAATAATCCAATAAAACGTCCTGCTCGTCCACACTCAGTCTCTTTGTCCACGTGTTTAAAATATTCCTGGTGTAGCGGTGGGACTTCAGGTCCAGTAGAGACGCCACTGTCTCCGTGTCATGGAACCCCAGACCTGCAGCGTCTGCGATGTGTCTCAGCTTCACTGCGCCAGCCGAGATTAGTCTCTGGTTGAGGCCTGGTCTGCTGGAATCCTGGATGTCCAGACGAGCTCCGTGGATCAGCGGCTCCTCCAGAATCCAGAAGAGAGAGGCCGCAGGTCCTAGTCTTTGCCATTTAAAAAGAGTCCATGCTCTAAAGAGTCCCTGATAAAAAGGAGGCAGATCATGCAGTGGTATAAAAGCACAGTCTGTTAAAAACACTGATGCACCCAGACCAGCCACCCTCCTTAAAACTGAGCCCATCAGAGGCCTCCAGACCACATCCTCATTTCCTGTGAGGAACCTCTGGATATACTGCAGTCTAAAAGCTGCTGTTCTGCTCTTTAGGTGCACTAGTCCTTGTCCCCCTTCCTCTTTGGGCAGGTACAGTACACTCTGATGGACCCAGTGCAGATTATCCCAGAAAAAATTCAAACATATTTTTTGCACCCTCTCTAACAGACCAGCAGGGGGCTCCAAACATTTCAACTGGTGCCAGAGGGTGGAAGCCACCAGATTATTGATAATTAAAACCCGCCCTCTGTAGGACATCTGTGGCAATAACCACCTCCACTTTGCTAGCCTGCCCTCCACCTTCTCCACCACCCCCTCCCAGTTCTTCTGCACTGTTTGGTCATTGCCCAGATAGACTCCCAGGTACTTCAGGCCCCCCCTCTTCCAGCTTAATCCTCCAGGTAGACGAGGGAGACCTTTAGACCATTTCCCCACAGCTAGAGCCTCGCTCTTAGCCCAGTTCACTTTTGCAGACGAGACTTTTCCAAAGGTTTCAACTATTGTCCCCAAGGTTGTTACATCATCTTGGTTTTTTACAATGACAATAACGTCGTCTGCATAGGCAGATGAAATAAAAACAGTGTCAGAACCAGGTAAAACCAGACCAGAGATAAAAGAGCGAACATTATGTAAAAAAGGCTCGATGGCCAGTGCATACAACATGCCAGACATGGAGCAGCCTTGTCTGACACCTCGGCTCACCTTAAAAGGTCGACACAGGTTGCCGTTGATTTTCAGCACACTCTCAATGTCTGCGTACAAAACCTGAATCTTGGCAATAAAATCAGGGCTGAGGCCGAACCTCTCCAGAACCTTCCAGAGGTAACGGTGCTCCACCCGATCAAAAGCCTTTTCCTGGTCTAAGGAAATCAGACCAGCATCAACCCCCAATGAGCCAGAGGTGTCCAAAAGATCCCGAATCAATGACACGTTGTCAATGATGGACCTGCCAGGCACACAGTATGTCTGAGACTGATGGGTAACTTGGTCCATCACCCTCTTTAGCCTGTTAGCTAGGACCTTTGATAGCAGTTTATAATCCGTGCACAGCAGGGACACCGGCCTCCAGTTCTTAATGTCCTGTAGATCTCCTCTTTTTGGCAGCAGAGTGAGCACCGCCCTCCTGCAGCTCTGCGGCAGTTGACAGTCATAAAAGCTCTCATTAAAAACATCCAGAATGTCCTCCCTCAGTTCAGGCCAAAACGCTTTGTAGAACTCTGAGGGGAGACCGTCGATCCCTGGAGCCTTCCCTCCCTGCAGGCTCTGCAGGGCTGTGAACAATTCCTCTGCGGTCAGGGGAGCCTCCAGGTCTTTGTTGTCCTCCTGTGAGACTCTGGGCAGGCCACTGCAGAAAGCACCGAATGTGTCCTCATCCTCATTGTACTCGCTGTCATATAGTCCAGAAAAAAAATCCACCGCTCTCTGGCAGATGTCCCTTCCTCCCGTCAACAGCTGCCCAGAAGGTGAACGCAGAGCGTGGATGAACCTGCTCTGCCCGTTCTTCTTCTCTAGATTGAAGAAAAACTTTGATGGGGAGTCCATCAGTGCAGCAGTCTGGAAACGAGACCGCACCAAGGCTCCCTGTGCTTTAGTGCCCAGCAGGTCTGCCAGCATGGCTTTTTTGCACTTGAGGTCTTCAAAACAGCCCCCTTTTCCTGTGGACTCTGCAGAAGTTTGCAGTTCCACTATTTCAATCTCCAGATCTCTCATAGATTTGGTGATGTCACGGGAGACATTGAGAGTGTGCTGCTGACAAAACTGCTTAATCTGGACTTTCCCACAATCCCACCACTGCTTCAGCGAGGAGAACTCTGCTTTTCTTGTTTTAAAAGTTTTCCAGAAGAACATAAAATTCTCTTTAAAATGAGTGTCCAGTAACAGAGCAGTGTTAAAATGCCAGTAAGCAGACCTATGCTTTACCTTAGCAATGAACACAGTACAGGACAGCAGCGAATGGTCTGAAAACCCCACAGGAATGATTCTGCACCCTTTAAAAATGTTAAAATGATGCTTAAAACAGTAAAACCGGTCTAATCTGGCCATGGAGAAGAAGTCCTCTCTCCTCTGGACCCAGGTGTACTGTCTGTGGCTGGCGTGCAGCTCCCTCCACACATCGGTCAGCCCATGAGCCTCCACCAGCTGCTTCATGGCCTGTTTGGAAGCAGCATGAGGCTCACAGTGGTTTCTGTCCATCTGATCGTTCTCTGTGCAGTTAAAATCTCCTCCTAAGAATAAAAACTCTTCAGGGCCACACTGACTTAAAACCACACTGAGTCTGTTTAAAAGCTGGACTCTTCCTGGTCCTGCATTTGGAGCATACACATTAATAAAAACAACCGTAAAGCGCTCATACTTGGCTCTGACCACCATCAGCCTGCCCTCCATCACTTCCTCCACTGTGTGGGACTCAGGCAGGAAGTTTCTAGAGAAAAGCAGAGCTACTCCTCCACTGGTGCTGTTCAGATGGCTTAAAACCAGCTCCCCGTCCCACTCCCTCCTCCAGTCTGTCTCATTTAAAGTGTCGCTGTGCGTTTCCTGAACCAGCATTACATCAATGTGTTTAACCCTGACCAGTTCAAACAGGTTTGCCCTCTTCCTCACATCTCTGGCTCCATTAACATTCAGTGTGGCGACCCTGAGATCACTCATGGCTCTTAATGTGAGGAGGAGCAGACAGGACAGGGCCGTCAGCACACACACTGTCCTACAGAGCTGGAAGACTGTCATCATGACGGAGCTCCTGTTTGACTCTGAGGACTAGCTTCTTCAGTCTGTACAGCTCCTGGTCAGTGTAGCCCCCTTTACCCCGGCTTCTGATCTGAGACCTCACACATGTTAAAAACAGCTCTTTGTCTGGGAAGAAATCCTCCACCTTCACCTTCTTCATGTTCTTTGTGGTCTGCAGGAAGATTTTCACCTGCTGTACACTGTACACACAGTCCTGCTGTGAGGAGGCCGACGTCTGAGAGTCAGTCTGACTCTCCTCCTCCTCCTCCTCCTCCTCTCCCATGCTAGACTCAGGTTCCAGTGGTCCTTCCTGCTGTTGTAACTCATGTTCACTCACTGCACCTCTTTTGCTCTGACAAACACTACTCTCATTGAGCTGTTTCCTATGAAGGGCAGGAACTCTGAAAAGGTTCTCTTCCTTTGGGTCTTCCTCCGTGACCCCATCTCCATCCTCTGCTGTTTTATTTAATTCACTTACTTCTGTTGTTTTCTCAGTTTGATCAGTTTTACTCTGTTCATCTGTTCCTTGTTCGTCCTGTCTCTCATGCACCTGTCCTCTGTCTTCCTGTCCTTGTTTGTCCCTCTGAGGCCTTTCAGCAGAGGCCTCCTTCTCAGGGCAGTCTCTGACTATGTGCCCCTCTTCTCCACACCCAAAGCACTTCATGGATCCAGTGTTAACAAACACAGTGTAATCAAAGTCCTCCACTTTGATGTGAAACACTAAATTCAGCTCCTCGTCTTTCTTTGACGGGATCATGAAGACTTGTCTCCTGTGAGACACGACATGCTTCAGGAGCGGAGACCTGCACCCTGAAGACAGCTTCCTGATCGGGGAGACTATCTTCCCGTGTCTCGCCAGCTCCCTCAGCAGAAACTCATCGCTGATGAACGGTGGAACATTCGATACGATCACTCTCTTTGCCGGTGTACTCAGCGGTGCCACCGGCACAAACACGTCATTGATCACGACGCCGCTTTCTACCAGTCTGTTCGCTTTAGCGACGTCATCCACAAAAATCACCACAGCGCCGTTCATCCGAGCCGCGGACTTAACGCTGTCATACCCCACTGCTTTCCCCACAGCCAGCCCGCAGTGCTCCACAGAGCAGGGGAAGGACGGGGACACTTTCACACCGTGCTTCCTGGTGAGTTTGGTGAACTCCATACCGGCGTCTCAGCACGGCGAGACGCCGACCCACCACACACCACACCAACCCCCGAAAAACCCTCTAAATCTCCAAAACAACCCGATCTACAAAAAACACAAACTCACTAAATTCAATATTACATAGAAAAAAGAAAAAAACTAGAAAACCACTCGCAATGCTCTCAGTCACTGCTCAGCGAGCTCCCTCCGTCCACTCAGAGAGAGAGAGAGAGAGAGAGAGAGAGAAACAGAGAGAGAGAGAGAAACAGAGAGAGAGAGAGAGAAACAGAGAGAGAGAGAGAGCATGCTAAAGTGTTTTAAATTCAATATACTCAGAAGCAGCTACACATCAATTTGCTCGCTTAGTTTTTGAAGAGACAAATTCCATACCCAGACTAACTATACACATACAGTAAACCTCTGTTGAAGTCTCACGGTGAACTCGACATGACCCCCAGCATATGGTAGCTAGCAAGAGGTTGTGAGCCTGTTAGCAAGGATTAGCACGCTAAAAAGTCTGGAATCTATATAAACAGGAACGTGATAAATGCGCGGACTGTTGCATTACATACAGTTCAAATGTCGCGTATATCATTGAATAATCATCATTAATAAACTTACTGTTTCACTAATCAGGTCTTTGATAGAGCCACAGGAGACTGCTGAATCTTCTTGACAGAAAGGCTTCCTCTGTTGCTGCTGCTGAAATTAGGGCTTCTTCTTCTTTTATTACCCAATAACAGCTGTTTTGTTTCAGGCGCAGTTTTTGAATACATTCCATTTCCGTGTGTGAGGAAACTTAAATACATCACGTTTCTTATTTAATTGAATCACTTTCAGTCAACACAAGAGAATCTAGCACATTTAACAATGTGTGCAAATACATGGAGATTACTTGTGTGTTATGTTAACAGAGGAAATATGAATGATTTGTGTTGGATATACTAGTATTGTTTCTGTAGATTCACAGTGTTTCCATTTTCTTCAGTGTAGTGGCTCAGAAGTGTAGGAGCAGCTCTGGGAATGAGTAAAAGAGAGACAGGGCGATGAAGATTTGCTGAAGTACCATATATATTTAAATGACACACAGTTAACAAACCCAGCAATGGGGGGGGGGGGGCACACGCAGCGAGGGGACAAAAGTTCAAAATAAAGGGGGCTGCAGGAGCCTCCTACCACTCCTCCAACCAGAAGAGATCTGGGCCAGATCCAGACGTTGAGCTGAATCGTATTCTTCGAGCCTAAGCAGAGCTCAATCCTAGCTCGCCATCAACCCTGGCCTGCACACAGCACAGGACCAATTAATGTGCACACAGTCCATCTATCTAATAATAATACAGTACAAATCGTATCATACATAGTTCTAAATTAGAGTTCTCATATCATCAAATATATACATACAAATATAGATATTCTATTAGTCAAATTGGGAAATAAATGTTTGCTATATTATAATATCAATTCTGCTAGTGTAGCAATATCAAACATGATCAAACATTAAAGGTCAGAGAGAAATACTTTACAGACCTCTCACATTGATTCAATGTAGCACAGTTAAGGATAGTCAGAGAGACCTGGCTTTTTTCTGGACTCAGTGCAGGAGGTGGGTGACAGGAGGGTCCTGACAAAACTGACTCCCATGATGCACCACTGAGACACAGGAAGTCATTCCTGCCTGTCTCAATCAAACTACTGAACTCTGAACTGGAAGATAAGACAAGACAAGACTTTATTAATCCTGAAGGAAATTCCTGTGCCGGAGGTATCAAGTTACATTAAATGCAGTTAAGTACAGAGTATAAGAGTAGAAGTGTCACTCAGACACTGTACATTCATACTGGTACATTCATGTCCTGCTCTTTACTATGGGAAGGTTTTATACAGTAGTGAATATGTTCTTTAGATACAACTCAGGGATTTAAATGCTATCTAGGTATTTAGATTTATTATATATTTCAATGTATCTTTAATTTCTAATGTCTGTAACAAAACATAATTTCCCCTCGGTGATAAATAAAGTAATTCTGATTCTGATTCTGATTCTGATGCTGGACAATGAGTCCACCCCCTGCAGGACGCCCTGTCAGCTCTGCAGAGCAGCTTCAGTGGCAGACTGCTCCACCCTCGGTGTGTGAAGGAGAGATATATATATATATATATATATATATATATATATATATATATATATATATATATATATATATATATATCTTTCCTAACTTATCCTTTGCTGTCTGTATCTGCTGTTGCAAAAATGCAATTTCCCCATTGTGGGACTAATAAAGGTTTGTTAATTCGCATCTAGACTGGCACTGCCAGGTTACAGTGATGCGATTGGTCTGAGTCGGACGTCATTACGTAGAAATACAACACGGCCCACAATACAATATATGGGAGCAGTAGCTGGAGTTTTTCACCCGGGTTACAATTTTAAGCGAGTGAATGCAGCGATCAGTCCCTGTTTACTACAGAGGACGCTATAAAACATTCAGTCAAACCTGTCCAGACTGTTCCAACTGACTGCATCACATCAATGTTATTCTACTTAAAGAAACAGGAAAAAAAACGTAATGATGACAGAACGCTCCTCCTACAGCTTTAAAGCTACAAACATGCTTAGTATAGTGAAAACATATGTATTACTCAACATAAATCCATCCTGTTTTTCAAATGCTTCTGTGAAATACCTGATATGACTTCAACAGCACAGCTTTCTGGTGTGAAATGGTCGCCTGTAATAGCTGATATCCCAACCCAACACTATAAAGCTTTACAGCCTCTGTACTGCCTCATGCTTTGTGATGTGCCCGTGCTTCTGGTTCTCAGCTACTCAGCGTGCTGCAGCTCTTTTAAAGCTTCATCTGCAGCATGCTGTATGTGCTGCTAGCTGCAGCAAACAGCTCTGCAATCACACTCGCAGTTTCTTCAGGAACTGCCATTCTAGTTAAATTAAGAGATCATCATTTTTAACCACACAAAATTATTGGCTACTGCACCAACAAAAACTCTTATCAAAACACTATGCCAATAACATTCTGACAAAGAATGTTATTGGCATGGTCTATGGGACAAACACACTAGACCGCGTGGGCATTGGAAAAGGCGTCTGACTTCGGATCAGAAGATTGAGGGTTCGAGTCCCTTTGTGGTTGAGGTTTTATACAGGTAGGAAACCAGCCAACTTCTATCTGTGGTTTATCCACAACTCACTTCCACCTGAGACCTGACTATTTATTTATTTATTCAACATCTGTCCAGTCAGGAGTCTTCCCCATGATTGTGTCTGCTTTGCAGGTGTTTTGAGTTCATCATCTGATCACAGTGTGACATCATTAGTTTATAATATTGAACTTTTCCACAATATTCTCATTTATGGAGATGCACCTGTACATGGTGGCTGATTACGATAACAAACTGAATGAAGTGCTGTGAAAAAGAGTAAAATATACAAACATGAGACAGTGGGGACGTGATTTTGGATTCAATCGTGTCCATGACTCTCAAGCCTGTAAGGCTGCAGAAAGAGCCTTGGCTCAACGAGTCCACTCGTGCGCTCAGACGCGCATCTAGGCAGGCAGAGAGGAGATGGAAAAAGGACAAACCTAAAATTTTGTGGGATCTCCTCCAAAACGATCTCACATCATACCAGCAGGCTGTTAAAGCTGCAAAGACAGAATATTTCTCCGCATTGGTGTCTGCAAATGCTCATAAGCCTCAGGTTCTTTTTAATGTGTTTGATTCTCTGGTGAATCCATGTGATGCTGTCTGTATTGAGCCGTCTCCTACTCTGTGCAAGGCTTTTAATGAATTTTGTATTGGTAAAATTTTAGCATTTAGACACCCGCTCTCGCAGTCTGCCCAGGACCCCTCAGCTCTTCTCCCAGCTCCGCTGTCTTTGACAAATTTGAGCCTGTCTCACTATCTCACCTCACTGAGATTGTTAAAAATTTACGGCCTGCCACTTGCCAATCTGACAGCATTCCATCCCGTCTTTTTAAAGAGGTCTTCTGCACAGTTGACACTTTTAGCTTACAATTTATAAATCTGCGTCTGAGCTCTGGATCTGTTCCATCCTCTTTTAAACATGCCACGGTGCAGCCTCTTTAAAAAAAGAAAGGCCAATTTTGGTCTAACCAATTTTAGACCAATTTCCAAGCTCCCTTTTATCTCAAAGGTTTTAGAGAAAGCTGTTCTTACTCAAATCCAAGAATTTTTAAAAACAGCAAATGTCTGTGAACCGTTTCAATCTGGTTTTAGGCCTCTCCACAGCACTGAAACTGCTCTTTTAAAAGTTTTTAATGATCTCTTGCTCACCCGTGACTCTGGCAACTGTGCCATTCTCTTGGCTCGCTTAGAGCACCGTGTTGGCATAAAAGGCACTGCCCTAAAGTGGTTTGAATCGTATCTAACAGACAGATCCTTTTCAGTTCAGATAGGGCAGTTTTCTTCTTCAGTGGCCCCTCTGACCTGCGGGGTGCCCCAGGGGTCGGTTCTGGGCCCGCTGTTGTTCTCTCTCTACATGCTACCCCTGGGGTCCATATTCAGGAAGCACAGCATCCCCTTCCATTGTTTTGCTGACGATGTGCAGGTGTATTTGCCGCTTAGAGTTTCTGCCAAAGATTCCCTCCAATCACTGCTAAACTGCATGAGTGATATTAAGAAATGGATGGACCTAAACTTTCTAAAATTAAACGAAAACAAAACTGAGGTTGTCTTGTTTGGTCGCCCCGACCTAGTCCAGGTCCTTGCCAGCTCCCTTGGCCCACTGGTGCCAAACATACAAACTCAAATGATTCAATCTAGGCCACCTGCATTGCTGCATTAATTTCAGATTGCAACCTTTCTCCCAGTTTTTGTCTGATGTCAACAGGTATCAAGTAGAAGCAGACATATGAGCTATGGTATGATGATAATATATGATGATAATATATGATGATAGATATATTAATGCTGAATGAATCTTGAACCCCTTTTTTCTTTCAGATGACAAAGCCAAATCAAATGCTCACCTGTCCTGTATGTGGTGGTAACTTTTGGTATGTGTCCAGGCACCTCATCAAGGCCCACCACATACTAAACCCACAGGAGCGAAACTTGCTTAATGGCCTGGCCACAGGCCATATATCAATCGGCTGTGTGCAGTGTCCCGTGGCTGGCTGCACACAGCTGGTGAAAGACATAAAAACACACCTTTCCAGGCAGCACATTGACAAGTGTAGACTGCATGAAGCCCTGATACACCGGCTTGTGAGGGCTAAGGTGGTGGAGAAGGTACTGAGATGCTTGATTCTATTCTTAGTTGTTTTTTTCATGCCTATTCTGCCATGTATAATCCCCCCCCGCCCCCGGATAAATAAAGCTGTTTAAT
The DNA here is from genome assembly GCF_900634625.1 of Parambassis ranga. Taxonomy (NCBI): domain Eukaryota; kingdom Metazoa; phylum Chordata; class Actinopteri; family Ambassidae; genus Parambassis; species Parambassis ranga. The sequence goes on along the minus strand of NW_021144797.1, from coordinate 2,382,672 downwards.
TTGATTTGATTTGAAGCTCTCGGCACTGAGGGCGACCAACCCACAACCGCCTATGGTGTCAGAGCTGGACCTGCAGGCCAGGGAGGATGAGGCGGGGACGACCTGCACCAACTGCCGGGAAATGGCAGCCAAAAACCGGGCCCTTCGCGAGAAGGTGGCACAGCTGGAGGTGAGTGAATGGTAACAGTACGGCTTCAGTACTCACATACAATGCACTTCTTCTTCTCTCTCTACAGAGAAAACTGCAGGGGGCTGGAAAAGTAGGCCCCAAAAATAAACCTACTGCTCCAGCCACTGAGGCAAGTTGTTCCCAAGCAAGAATTTCACTTTCAGCGGCAGGAAAATGCCAGGCTCTGATCTAATGTTTCTTTTACAGACTCAGTCTTCATCCAGCTGTTGTGAGGATTCTATTGTAGAGGAGGGGTGGCAGGATGAGGTGCAGCGGGAGGTGGAGGCAGGGTGTGAGGAGGCGGAGCCATGCCTCCTTAAAACCCAACCCTCTGCTCCAGCCACTGAGGCAAGTTGTTCCCCAGCAAGAATTTCACTGTCACCGGCAGTAAAACACCAGGCTCTGATCTAATGTTTCTTTTACAGCCTCAGCCATCATCTAATGAGGGTGTGGCGGTGCCGGCAGAGGTCGAGGTGGAGGTGCCTGAGTTTCATGATGGTGAGTTCAAGGAATAGGAGCAGGCCAGGAAGCCCAAAGCCGGTGACGACAGGGCAAGCCTGCCGGCATTCCTGGCCCAGCTCATAGTGGAGGACAGGGAGGAAAGGGTGAGTGAGCTCACTGCACAGCTCACAGTGTACATTCAGAAGGTTGAAGCGAAGCACAGGAAAAAAGCGAGGCATCTGGAGGTGTGGCACACGTCCAGATGCCTCGCTTCAACCTTGTGCCTGGCCAGCATCTTTAAAGGCCGCAGCAAGGGGTCAGCCCTCCGGCATTTGACATTCCCGAGCTCAATTGGTGAGTAGCAAAAGGCTGTGGCATAAGATAAGAGACATTTACTGCTGCTCTACACATTTTTTTTCCTGTGTGTCTTCACAGAGAGCTACATAGAGTCATATTCTATGTATATATTCTGTCCGGAGGGCACCCCAAAAATGCAGGAAAACGCAGTATCGAAGATGAGCAGAACCAGGGCGTTCTGCTCATTTATGGCCCTGGGCTGGTCGAGCAAGAACACCTGGATGTGGGAGTTTCTGGGCAACCTGGCGCACCTTGCTGCGTGAGCTTGAATTTCTTCTAGTGTAAACATAGTACTACTTTTGCAGTGTAACTCCAGCTAAATCAATTTTCTTTTGCTTATATTTTTCACAGTTACCCGGCTGTGGTGCGGAGGATGGCCATGTCGCCAGTGACCGTGGCACTCTACATCGGCCAGGCCACTGGCTTTGTGGAGTGCTTGCGAGACACCCCTCCGCAGCACAGCCGGCTCAAGGCACAGGATGTGGTCGTCCTGTTCAGGTACCTCAAAAAAATGTACAGGGACCTGAACAGGACGATCCTGGGGCACCAGATTGTGAAGGCTCGGAAACAACAGCAGCTGGTGAGCCAGGAGGCGCTCGGGACCTGCATCCGCCTGGCCAGAGACAGGATTCCCTCACTGCTGGGTAATGCTAGACTCCGCACACACAATCCCAGCTTCACATACTACACATACTTCATCAGTCTAATCGTATGAACTGAAAGTTAGCCTTACTAATGCATCTCTCTCTCTTCTTTTCACAGACGACGTGGAGAAGGCCGCACCCAACGATCCGGTGACAAGATACCGGTTCTTTGGGTACATGGCCGCCTTCCTGACCTGCATATATGGACACAGGACCGGGGTCCTCACCCATATGCGGGTCAGGGAGGTGGAAAGGGCAGTGTGAGATTATAGTACGGGCTACCTCGTCAGTGTAAATTCAAGATGCCCGCAAAAGAGTTTACCATGAGTTTAAAGCCTCAGAAAGAACTAATGGTCTGTCTTTGTGTGTCTGCTCTTCTTGCAGGTCCTGGACCACAAAACATGCTGTAAATTCGGCCAGGCCTAGGTTTTTGCCAAATTTCAGTGGTTCAGGCGCTGGCTGAGGCTCCATGGCCGGGCGGTTGCCACAAACTCGTTGTTTTTTAACTCAATAAACAAAATATTGGCCCACCCTTCTGGATATCCGCAGTGCTGTGGCTACCTACGTAAGTTTCAGATACTCTCCTGGTTTCCCTGAATGCCCTATGATCCATACTGATGTCGCCTTTTGCTTGTCTTTTTTCCACAGAACTTTGAGGACAACAATCTGACCATGAAGGAGGCAGTGTCCTCCTTCATGGGTCATAACATTGATACACAGGAGCGTTTTTACGCCTTACACAAAAACCTCAGCCGGGCAAAGTCCCTCAGGGAGGTATTTGTGCGGCTGTCCGTAAGGCAGGCCTCCGTGGAAGAACTAAAAGACGGAGATGACTCCCCATCCACCTCTGGACTGAAGAGGGCCAGGGAGTCATCTCCTGAGGCAGAGGAGCGCCCAGCCAAGGTAACTCACTTGTGTGCAGTTGATGGAACATGCTGCAAGCCAATAAATGTTAGCATGTCAGTTAGCATGCCAATTTGACGGACCACCATTGTAGAAGTGACCCTAATCTGATGATGAACTGGCTTACCCTCAGGACAGCTAGGGACAGTAAGGGAATGTCCCCGGACCCGCCATCTGATCAGGGACACTTGCCTGTAATGTGCTGTGAAATGTGAAAATGAGTAAAATATAAAAACATGAGACAGTGGGAAATGTCGTGACCTTCCCTGGACACCCCGGATTGTCAGATTCCGTCTCCTGTATTCAGAACATTGAGTGAAAGAAGAATACCCTGGGTTTTGTAGTTTCGCCTTTTGCAAAAGGGAGAACACAGTGAACACAGGCCTTTCAGTCTGCTTCACTCCCGTCCATACGTGTTCTGCCCCTCCCCTGGACACAGGCTTGTTTTATTGGAAGTTGAGGTACATTTGCATAATAGATAAACAGTTCTTCAAGACCCTCGTTGGTATTCCCATATTGGGACATGTTGCCCCTTTATCTCCACCTACTAATTATCATAATTGGTCTAACATATTTATGACTATGAAACCCTTTGTCCCTTCTATGTTGGATGATTTATCTTAGTCCATGCCTCCTAGTGCTTCGGTCTTCACCGCATCAAAGAGTTCCTCCCTAACTCTCTGTAAGAGTTATAGATGTGTTTTTCTCTAAGTGTAAGCTTATATAATCAAATACATACGTGGTCTGTATCATGTCATTGCGTAAATAACCTTGTATACTTCACAGGACCTTGAGTGGCTCTTTCAGCCACAGACATTGGGTTGCAAAAGTCCGAACAAGAGCCTGTTGACAGAAATCAAAACTCTAAAGGAGAAGGTTGCCATGTTAGAAAACAAACGAGACTTTCTGCAGAAAACCATGACCATGACATCCACTGGTAGGTCATCTGTTCTTTGAACTCAAACGTTTGAACTAGTGCCGTCACATGATTTAAAATATTAATCACATTAATCACTGCGTTGCTGTATAATTATTGTGATTAAATATCATTCATTTTTTTAACCTATACTCATTGGATGAACTCAATTAAATTGAGTTTTTCCATCCAATAAATACTGGTAGCCCCAACTCAAAACAAGTACGTTAATGCAATATAATGCAATATAAACCCTTACATCAAGAAATGCATGGTTATATATTGTTATATGGGACCTAAGTGGAAAATACCATTTTAAACTGCTGCTACACAAAAACCAATAATCCATCGAACTCAATATTTTGGCTAATCTTTGACATATCCATGACAGATATAAATATAATGCCTCAGCCACCTAACTTTTGTTTTGTGGAAAATAACTCATTTTTTGTGTATCTTCATAAAAAATTACTGTGACATCAAATAATCAAACTGGCATTTAAAGGGTTAAATTCCTCACAATGATTTAATGTTTGGTAGTTTTGAGCAGGGCTGAAGTTGTTTAACATATTTATGCAGAAAAAAAAGTAAGAAAAAATATTAATCTGTTAATTTTTTATAGCAGTTTTTTGGAAGTGGACGTTTTTGTCCCCTAATGACACAAAAGGGTAGTGAATTAAAGTGACGCCTGAGGGTTAAAGACCATGAATGCATCTGTATTAAACATGCTTACATGTGCATTATGTGCCCCCATTGTTTCTGTCTTCCAGAGGACCTGTCTGAGCTGTGCAGGGCATGTGGGGAGAGCAGCTCTGGAGCTGAAGGTGATGGATGGGTGTTCATCTGCAAGACTGGAAAATGGAGGGACATCCTGGACATCACTGGGTGGACTGTCACATCAGGTCAATCCATCCAGGAACATGGTTTAATTCACAACATGTGTTTCTGTGGACCCCTGAGGACACTGGGACACCTGAAGGAACTCTACTGATTTCAAATACCCACAGCTAAGACTTCAATCTGTTTATTTGCTGTTGCAGTTTTGTTGAGGCCAATATGATTATCACATTTGTATCTCCTGAAACATTTACAACAAACGAAAAGAGTAACTGAACTAAAAAATACAAATTAAAGAAATTAAACAGAAACAAACTGTGAAAACAGAATGAATGAAGACACGCAGAGTAAGACAGGAACAAAGAGGACACACAGAATGGAACAGACTCAGCAGGTCAGAGGACAAGGAGAGGAACAAAAGCTGAACTAGGAGACAAAGAAGCAAAAGCAGAGACTCATTATTTTCTACTAAAGGAACAAGAAAACACAGCAGGTTTTCTAAAGGAGCAACAACAAGCAGCAGCCCTACTAACAAAAGGACAAATGTCCCTCTACAAATGTCCTTTGTACTTTGTCTCCTGATCAGCAAGTGGAAACAGGTGAGCTCAGTCAGAGAGGAGGACTGGGAGTGTCTGGAGGAGCACAGGAGAAGAAGCAGCAAGTACCAAGAGCCCTGAGCATAGTGTTCAAGAGTTAACAAGACACAGGTGACAACAATCATGGCGGAGCAGCTGACCAACAAGGAGGGAAACACAAGAGGAAGGAAAGAGTCCTTTCACAATAAAACAGGATATCCAACAAAACAACAAAGTACATGAAGCAGGAAGATGGAGGACTTAAAGGGAAACAAAGCTGACACAGCTGGCATCATGACATTAGTAACAGTTCAAATGCAGTAAACATGCTGCAGACATGTGTTCATAGATGAAGTCAAACATCAAATGTGCCGTCCCATTCACCTAAATGTTACTAAGAAGAGGACGTCCTGCTGCTCCTTAAACATGATGGTCTGCTGTGGGTCATGTCTTTGTTCTGCACATGTACAGCTAACATCTCCAGTGTTACACAAACACATCATGTGCTGCTTGACTGGTTCCATTCATGGTAGGAAAGCATGTGGAAGTCACACATGTCAAATCTGTGCTAGCCTCCCTTCATTCAGGCCATATGAAGACAAAGAGTCTGCAGGTCCAGGAAGTTATAATTAACTATCATTAAATAACAAGAACTTATGATGCAGCCAGCACATGAAGACCCCTTTAAAATAATAAACCTCAAAAACTGGTGTTTTCATCAAAAAGTGACTGTGGCCCCACAGTAAGTCCAGGGGCTTATTTCTGCCTCAAAAGGACTTGATTTCACTCTGGTCTGTGATATTTAACAGATTATTGTTGAATCCTGGAACACTTCAAACAGACCGGTGCTGTAGGTGGACTGACTTGCAGCCACCCTTTGAAATATCTTAGAAATAAAGGTGAGGTTGGAGATCACAGCAGTTCAGAAGCCTGTGGTACTTACTCTGTTGCCAGAGACAGGTTGATCTGGCCACACTTGTGTGAAACCAGCCTGTCCAGTTAGGATCAACACTGATTGTGGATCAGTTTCAGCTGCTGTTGTGCAAATGGAACAGACAACAGGTGGGAATGAGAGGCAGTTATCAAGACAGCCCCTATAAAGGAGAGGTTCTGCTTCTCAGGAGGGTCACACCCTAATACAAGACCACTTCCTGTTATGCAACAAATACACTTTATGATTCAATGTTGAGCTAATGCCACAGCCACAAAAAGACATTTCTCCCAGCTGCTAGACAGCAAGCCTTATCTAGACATGGAGGACAGTCTCCTCTCCTCATGGAGGACAGTCTCCTCTCCTCATGGGGGACAGTCTCCTCTCCTCATGGAGGACAACAGTCTCCTCATGGAGGACAGTCTCCTCTCCTCATGGAGGACAGTGATATGCAAAGTGTTCAATCTTTGTTGACACAGTTAGAAGAAATCTTTGTTCATATCTTTACCAATGTCAAACTAAGAAGAACATGTGCTTTGTGTTGTTCTCCCACCGACTGAGACATGAAAAATAAGAGGTCACACATGGCTCGTTGGTCTAGGGGTATGATTCTCGCTTAGGGTGCGAGAGGTCCCGGGTTCAAATCCCGGACAAGCCCTGATGTTTAACTTTATTCCATTGGAGACCAACTCCTTTTTGTTGAACTCTTTTCAGTTCCTTTCCAACTACTACATAGCTTTACAAAGCTAACAAAGTTCTATTCAGACTCATCCCAATCCAGAGCAGTTGTTACACACCCTTGTTCGGGCTGGGTGAATGGGTGGCCGTCTTACACACACCTCCGCCACATCTTTTACATTCCATTTCGTGTTTATTCAAAGCTGAACAAAGGTCTTAAAAAAAATACAAAATAATTTAACTCAAATGAAAATCACTCAAAATTAATAATGCTTGGCCAAAGGTGGTCAAGAAACTGTTTGCCACCTTCTTCCACCCTCCTCTTCCTGTAAAAACCCTAACTAAACACTAAATGTAGACTTGTTACGGGTTGCAAAATAATAATAATGGCACAACTTTCAAATATACTAAATAACCAAAAACAATATTGTACAGTGCCAAATTAATCCAAAATGGCTACAACAATATAAGTGTCACAGCAAAGGCTCTGAATACTTGGGACCATGTCATATTTCACTTTTTCTTTTTAATACATTGAGTTTGGCCACTCCCCCGAGTAGCATCCTCAGTTCTGCCGAGTGGCTCATCACATTACGATAACATCTTCCCAACCCATCTACTCTTGGAGAGACACAGTCATGCTGTCTACACTTTAACAATGCTACGTGACTATGCTGTAAATGTGTCTTCACATCATCTGAGCTGCTCTGCACTGTGTGCCCTGGTGCGGCCTCTGCAGTGCGCAGTGCTGCCTTTGCAGTGCAGCCTTTGCATTGTGCAGTGCGGACTTTGCAGTGTGCAGTGCGGCCTCTGCAGTTCAGCCTTTGCAGTGTGCAGTGCGGCCTTTGCAGTGTGCAGTGCGGCCTCTGCAGTGCAGCCTTTGCAGTGTGCAGTGCGGCCTTTGCATGTGCAGTGCGGCCTCTGCAGTGCAGCCTTTGCAGTGTGCAGTGCGGCCTCTGCAGTGCGGCCTTTGCAGTGTGCAGTGCGGACTTTGCAGTGCAGACTTTGCAGTGCCATTGTACAGAACAGAGCATGCCTCACTGCACTGGACTGCATATATCCAGGGGTGGCAGTAAAAAAACAGCAGCTTCCCTGAGGGGAAACTCAGTGATGCTGTAACCTCTGTTATGCTGACTTTTAAAAAAAAAAAAAAAAAAATACTTTAAAGCCACTGCTTTGTGGCTTTGGTGCACAATGGATAGCGCATTGGACTTCTAGTTAAACACAGGAGAAGTGATTCAAAGGTTGTCGGTTTTGAGTCCCACCAGAAGTGCTTTTTAACTTCCTGTGGCGCTGTCCTTCAGGGTGGATACCTGTTGCAGCAGCTCTCGTCCTGAGAGCTAGAAAAAAAATGAAATGTTCCTTTCAGTTGGATGAATCGACAGAGCAGAGCATCTCCAGTGCTGCTCAGTTGATAGTTTTGGTGTGCTATCCCTGGAAAGGCGATATTTTGGAAGACTTTCTGTTCTGCAAGTTATTGCGCAGATAAAGTCTGTCAATCCAGAGATTAAAGCTGCTCACTGTATGCTGCTGAACATGAGGCACTGCTGGATCACTCTGAGGTGCGATAGGTGTTGCAATGGCTGCAGCACAGCGCTCAATCAGAGGGGAAGTAGAAGGAGCAACATCACTGGAGAGCAGACTGGAGAAGAAGGCAGCGTGGTCAGAGCAGTCAGAAACAGGTGCTGCAGGGTTTCAGCCTTTCTCTGACACACAGGACACGACCTGGTTCAGACCATGTGCTTCATCTGGTGCAGAATGATACAGCTGTAAATCCCTCTGTGCCTCATCTTGAAATCTGTGTCAACACGTGCTGTCTCAACAAGTCTTTAGACCGAGGTGACATTCATGATCAGTATTGAGTATTGTGGTGTATGAGATGAGGGTAATATGTTAAGCTAGTTGTGTAACGTCTGTTTAGAAGCTGTGTTCAGCAGTGTCCTCAATCAACTGTGGATCAGCCATGGTCATCAACTAAATTAGCTGTCAGTGTTCCAGCAGCTCTTTGATGCTAAGTGAGTGCTCTACCATTTGAGCTAATCCCCCTTGCTGGTACGTGCCAATGCCAAACATTGCGCCTTGTCCTGCTGCAATATGGAGCCAAATCTGGGTCATACATTGTCAGCCATGCTGCTACAGTCCTTGTGTGGTGCACCCAAATATGTGCAACCACATTTGGTATTTTGAGAATCAAAAAGCAGGTAAAAATTTTATTTTGTTGATACTTTAACAGTGCTGTAATACTTTAATAAGTAATAAGATCATTATTTTGCATGTATAAAAGGTATGCCTGTGCGAATATGAGTGAATTAAGTGTTATAATGGTAAGTGGAACCTTTGGCATTGTGATTGTCACTCCTCAGTTGTGTACTGCGGACCAACTTCCTGTTTCCTGTTAGAAGCAACCCGGAGAACGAAGCGAGTGCTACTGTGTTTCTTTTGCTAACATTCTATTATTCTCAGGTCAGTATTTGGTTAAAAATGGTCACGAATGAAAGCCTTAAGCTTCGTATTGTTTCTGTATTCGCTGACAGTGATTTCATAATGATTTGGGTAACTTTGAGTAACTTTAAAAGTAGTTTGTAGAAGCTAACGATGCAGCTAATTGGAAGGTAGTAGCGGTATAGCCGAGCTGTGGGTAATCTCGCGCTACTTCGAGTAATTATCGCGCTGAAATGCTCCGCTGTAATTTGTATCAAGTATATGTATATAGCACACTTACGTCGCTCCAATTGAATGTATGTCTCCTGATGTGTTGATGTGTGATTATAAGATAAAGCTGCATTATTTGTTCAGTGTTAAATGTAATGTTTGATGAAAGAATGCAAATATTATTGGGTTTATTTTGGTGCAATGTCCAAGTCTGTGTAAACTTGTATTATTTACTTTATTTGTATTATTATTATTTAGTTTATTTAGTGAGAAATACTGTTATACTGTTTGGTGGGGAAACATGGTTTATATGTGGTTACAGACCTGCTGGAAAAACGGAGGTGGTGGCCTCAGACATCATCTTTCTACCACATACAATGCAGTGGTTCCATCCATTCCAGGAAGTTTGCACATACTCACAACAAGAACTGTGTCAACCAGAAGAAGGACTGTCAACCAGTCCCCCTCCAGCAGTCTCACAGTGGTTAGCCAGTCGTTAGACACACCTGGCCCAGGCAGCCAGAACATCACAGGTAACTATGGAAACATTTAGTGCTATTGTTTTTTTTAAGTTTTACCCAGACCCACCCACTGAGGTCCTCCACCACATATAAACCATGTTTCCCACCAAACAGTTAGAACTGATGAAGCTGCTTGGATGAGCAGCGAAACGTCTTCACAAAAACTCTACAAGTCCAGACGCCTTGCTTCAATCTTCTCTACGTATGATGACCTGGATGACTGAGAATCTTCATCAACAGGAAACATGACCCACAGCCTGAACAAAATGTGCTTAAAAATACACATTATGAGGCTGGAAAAAGAGAAAGACTTCATGAGGATGTTTTAATGGAGATGTATCTCACCCAGTCTCTCATGAAGGAATGTGATTTTAAGTTTCACAAGGTGCCTGGATATATACAGCATTACCAGGTTGATCCATTTGGAGTACATATGTACACAGAGACTGGAGTAAGCATCCTCATGCGGGAAAAAATGTGGCTGTATATCTAGATGCTACAGGGAATGTGGTATCCAAGGTCCCTAATCAAAGTAAACGACTGCTATACTATGCCCTAACCCTTCCAGGTTGTGGTCAAAATGCACCCCCCTCCCAGTCTGTGAAATGATGACCAATGAACACTCCATCCTACTTTCTGGCTACAGTAGGATGGAGTGAAAAGTATCACAATACACTCAGAAAAGTATCACAATACACAACCCTGAAAGTAAAACAGGTTGAAACAGAGAGGGAGAGCATTGACAGCTATTTAGACAGAGCTTTTGCAATGTGTTCTAAATGGAAGACAGAGAAGGACATACAAACATTCACAGTCTTGTGCATATGCTCTGCACATGTGATTAAAGCTGTCAGTAAGGCAATTGGGAAAAAAAACTACAGATAAGAACTTGAAAAGTTTTGCCACATTTGCATTTGCTAGGTTGCAAAACAGTACTTCAATGGCTGCAGTACTCACCATCTTCCGTTCTCTCTGCCGTGTGTTAAAAGCCAAACACAAGAGCAGTTGTGTCCAGAAACATCTTGAGACATTGCATGACTTGATTAAAACAAACATCATTCCAGACATGGAACAAACAGGAAATGCTGACACACCCCTAGCTCTGGAAGATGACAAACAAAGAAGAAATGTCAACACCATTGTTGGAGGATCTCCTTTTACACATGTGTTTAAGAGCATCTTGGAGGAAGTACAGACAGAAATGGAAGAGGATTCAGAGACCTCACTTCCTGAAGACATTCCCTACTTCTGTCCTGCCGTGCTTGATGTTCTCTTTGACAACTGCCTTGGCATATTTCCCCTTTGGAGTGGTCTCATGTTGAGACGTGTGAAAAGGGATGCATGTGACCAAACAACAAATCACAACCAAAACCAGAGAGACAAACTGCCACGTGGAGAGATGGTTTGGAATAGTTAAACATTGTATTTTGAAAAAGCAGAGGTGCCTGAGGCCAGCAGCATTTGTTAGAATAATGTATGGGTCCTTACAGGGAAGATACAGAGAGCATATCATGTATCATAACTCTGAAAACCTGCTCATTGAAACTATGCTCAATTATGCTATGCTTATATATCATAGCATAAAACACAGGACAGGAGAAGAGCAAGCAGAGCAGAGAGCAGCAACAGAGAATTTGGGTGTAGCTGTTTTTCCTCTGTCCCCTTGGAGCTGTGACTTGTGCAATATGTCACACTAAATAAAGACATTTTTGTGACTGTATTTATGTATTTGTTTCTATTTGTTGTATAAATGTTGTACATTATATACATAAGCTGCATATACACAATACACCCAGTAGGCATATTATGTCAGATTTGGACAAACTTACGTTTGTATTTAAACATCTTTTTTTCTAACCAGTCCAGTGTACATGAGCACCTCACCTATGGATACAGGGATAGGCTCCAGCCCCCAGTGACCCTGACGAAGCAGGTTCAGATGATGGATAGATGGATGTTGTCCACCACGAATTAATCGTGGAAGGATGATGGTGAAATTATTAATAGTCTGACACACTCACACCAATAATTCAGACTATTAGATATAAAATGAGTCCAGTGTTACCATGTATTGCTTTGCAGCAATCAAACTAATAAGATAATGATGTCACGTTGATACAAAGTCAGGCACAAGATTCAAAGGTAAGTAAAGGATCCTATGGAGAGGCTCCCTCCATGCCAACTGTCAGCAGCCAAGCTAGTCGGCCTATAGGCTGCTTGTTTCTGAGTCTCTTCTGCCACCTGCTGGTCATATAGAATAACAGCATCATTTCTTTAGTTTAATCGTCACAATTTAGTGCATGTACTGTAGATGTGCTACATCAATGAGCCTACTTAACCAAAGTCTCAAGTACTTACTTTCAATTTCCAAGAGTTTAAATCGAGACAATTGGACTCAAGGATTGTTTTTTACATATACATGAAAAATTACCTAAGTACAGTAACAAAGTACAAATACTTAGTTACTTTCCACCACTGTGGACAGTCTTTAGAGAGTACATATTTCTATGATGAATTTTGATTGTGTTGTACAGGTTTTTTATATTTCCTTAAGATAATATTTTCATATGTGTGTTCCACATTATTTAAATAAAAGGTTGCTTATATAATCATCACTGTACATGTCTTTGTGTTTGGGGCGGCATTTCTATAGAATCTAGTAGCCCGTAGGGCCCCAGTGTTACCTTCTCGCCTAGGGCCCCTATAGTGTCAAGCAATGGCTCTGTTCAAGAGTTAACAAGACACAGGTGACAACAATCAAACCCTTTGCAGTGCGCAGTGCAGACTTTGCAGTGCGGACTTTGCAGTGCACAGTGCGGACTTTGCAGTGTACCCTTTGCAGTGCGCAGTGCGGACTTTGCAGTGCACCCTTTGCAGTGCGGACTTTGCAGTGCGCAGTGCGGACTTTGCAGCGCAGCCTTTGCAGTGCGCAGTGCGGACTTTACAGTGCGGACTTTGCAGTGCGCAGTGCGGACTTTGCAGTGCGCAGTGCGGACCAGTGCAGCCTTTGCAGTGTGCAGTGCAGCCTTTGCAGTGCGCAGTGCGGACTTTGCAGTGCGCAGTGCGGACCAGTGCAGCCTTTGCAGTGCGCAGTGCAGCCTTTGCAGTGCGGACTTTGCAGTGCGCAGTGCGGACTTTGCAGTGCGCAGTGCGGACCAGTGCAGCCTTTGCAGTGTGCAGTGCGGCCTTTGCAGTGCGGACTCTGCAGTGTGCAGTGCGGCCTTTGCAGTGCGCAGTGCGGACTTTGCAGTGTACCCTTTGCAGTGCGCAGTGCGGACTTTGCAGTGCACCCTTTGCAGTGCAGACTGCAAAGGGTGCACTGCACATGCAAAGTCCGCACTGTCATGAGCCAGGGTCTTGGCTCATTGTCTTTTATTATATTGTTTATTTTGTTATTTAGTTTTCAGTGTTTGTCCTCTTTCTCTGCTCCTCCTCAGTCCTTCCCTCTCTCCTTCTCTTCCTCCCTCCTCTTTCTCTGCTCCTCCTCAGTCCTTCCCTCTCTCCTTCTGTTCCTCCTCCCTCCTGTTCTCTGCTCCTCAGTCCTTCCCTCTCTCCTCCTCTAGCCTCCTCCCTGATTATCAGCTCCTCCCTAATTGTGTTCACCTGTGTCGTCTCTCCTCTTTTTAAGCCCCGTGCCTTCCCTTGGTCTTTGTCAGTTCTTCCCTTGTGATTCCCCGTGTGCACCCCTGTGTGTACTCCCTTGTGATCCACCTCGTGATCCACCTCTTCGTCCTTCTTCTTCCTCCGTGTTTCCTCATGTTTCCCCGATCATCCTCAGGTTTGGTTTGGTTTATTCTTTTGTGTTTATTTTGTACTTTTTACCTTTTGTCTGGCACTGTTTCCAGTAGCCCTCCTTTCGTTTACCTGCTCCTCTGGACTGCTTTTGTTATTTAGCTTTGAATAAAGCTCCTTTTGTTGAACATTATTTTTGTCTGCGCCTGGGTCCTACCCCACACGTCACATAACAGAAGAACTGACCAAAATGGACCCAGCAGACGTTTTATTTGATTTCATTGCTGCCCTGAAGGGGGCAGAGGAGCGTAGACAGTTTTTTTGGATTATTGGGAGTTCATATGGGACTATGCCCTTCTTTCTAAATTCGAGCCATTGTTCGAAGGGACTCGGCTGGCCTTCAAGTTTCCTTCCGAAGGTGGGGTTCAGTTGATGTCATCACCTCAGGTTCCGCCCGGAGGCGGGCTCCCGACGACGTCACCACTTCCGGTTCCGCCCGGAGACGGGCTCCCGTCGACGCCACCACTTCCGGTTCCGCCCGGAGGTGGGCTTCTGAGGACGTCGCTCCTCCCCGCTCCGTCAGAGGGCGGACTCCAGACGTCGTCGCTCCTTCCCACTCCGTCAGAGGGCGGACTTCAGACGTCGTCGCTCCTCCCGTCTCGGCCAGAGGGCGGACTCCAGACGACGTCGCTCCTCCCCGCTCCGTCAGAGGGCGGACTCCAGACGTCGTCGCTCCTTCCCACTCCGTCAGAGGGCGGATTCCAGACGTCGTCGCTCCTCCCGTCTCGGCCAGAGGGCGGACTCCAGACGGCGTCGCTCCTCCCCGCTCCGTCAGAGGGCGGACTCCAGATGGCGTCGCTCCTCCCCGCTCCGTCAGGGCGGATTCCAGACGGCGTCGCTCCTCCCCGCTCCGTCAGAGGGCGGATTCCAGACGGCGCCGCTCCTCCCCGCTCCGTCAGAGGGCGGACTCCAGACGGCGTCGCTTCCCCCGTCTCGGCCAGAGGGCGGGCTCCAGACGACGCCACCTGCCACAGAGACCTCCAGTGCCCCCCGCAGAGGACTTCCTGCCAAGACAGGGGTGGCAGAGACACTGGAGGTCACCTGTCAGGATGCTGGGGATGCATCCAGCCTTGACCCTGGAGGGTCATCAGATCTGGATCCACGCCCTGACCCAGAAAGACTCTCAGCCCCAGCGACTGGTCCAGTCACTGGGGAACCCCCAACTCTGGCTTCCAGCCCTGACCCGGGAGGGTCCCCTGCTCTGGTTTCCTGTCAGGACCCTGGAGGGTCTCCTGCTCTGGCTTCCTGTCCGGACCCCGGAGGGTCCGCAGCCTCGTCTTCGTCTCTGGCTTCCTGTCCGGACCCCGGAGGGTCCCCGGCTCTGGTTTCTTGTCCGGACCCCGGAGGGTCCTCGGCTCTGGTTTCCTGTCCGGACCCCGGAGGGTCCCCGGCTCTGGTTTCCTGTCCGGACCCCGGAGGGTCCCCGGCTCTGGTTTCCTGTCCGGACCCCGGAGGGTCCCCGGCTCTGGTTTCCAGTCTGGACCCTGGAGGGTCTTTTGCCTCGTCTTCGGCTCTGGCTTCCAGTCTGGACCCTGGAGGGTCTTCTGCTCCAGCGCCGGTCTCCAGTCTGGACCCTGGAGGGTCTTCTGCGCTAGCGCCGGTTTCCAGTCTGGACCCTGGCGGGTCTTCTGTCTCGTCCTCGCCGGCGTTCTGCCTGGACCCTGGAGGGTCTTCTGTCTCGTCCTCGCTGGCGTTCTGCCCGGACCCTGGAGGGTCCGCAGCCTCGTCTCCGCCGACCTTCCGCCCTGACCCTGGTGGGTCAGCCTCATCGTCTCCGCCGACCTTCTGCCCTGACCCTGGTGGGTCAGCCTCATCGTCTCCGCTGGTCTTCAGCCCGGACCCAGGAGGGTTTGTCGTCTCGTCCTCGCTGGTCTTCTGCCCGGACCCAGGAGGGTCCGTCTCGCCTTCCTCGCTGGTCTTCAGCCCGGACCCAGGAGGGTTTGTCGTCTCGTCCTCGCTGGTCTTCAGCCCGGACCCAGGAGGGTTTGTCATCTCATCCTCGCTGGTCTTCAGCCCGGACCCAGGAGGGTTTGTCGTCTCGTCCTCGCTGGTCTTCTGCCCGGACCCAGGAGGGTCCGTCTCGCCTTCCTCGCTGGTCTTCAGCCCGGACCCAGGAGGGTCCGTCATGTCATCCTCGCTGGTCTTCATCCCGGACCCAGGAGGGTTTGTCGTCTCGTCCTCGCTGGTCTTCAGCCTGGACCCAGGTGGGTCCGTCTCGCCTTCATCGCTGGTGGTCTTCCGCCCGGACCCTGGAGGGTCCGCGTCTCCATCGCTGGTGGTCTTCCGCCCGGACCCTGGAGGGTCCGCGACTCTGCCCCACTGGCCCTTTTGCCCTTTTCCTTGCCTCTGTTGGGCAGCTGCCAGGACCCAGAAGGTCCCAAACCCCTGACTGTTTTTTCCCCCTGGCCATTTTTGACTCTGTTTTGGCCCCCTGGCCATTTATGAACTTTGTCTTCTTCCCGAACTTTTGCCCATTGGGTCACCTTGTGTTGAACTCTGGCCTTGTAATTTTGTTTTGGTCCCTCCTCCGGACCTCCCCCCACCCTCCCGGCTCAGTTTTGGACTCTTGTTGTATTTTTCCTTCAGGGACGTCTGGGAGCCGTCCCTTGAGGGGGGGGGGGGTACTGTCATGAGCCAGGGTCTTGGCTCATTGTCTTTTATTATATTGTTTATTTTGTTATTTAGTTTTCAGTGTTTGTCCTCTTTCTCTGCTCCTCCTCAGTCCTTCCCTCTCTCCTTCTCTTCCTCCCTCCTCTTTCTCTGCTCCTCCTCAGTCCTTCCCTCTCTCCTTCTGTTCCTCCTCCCTCCTGTTCTCTGCTCCTCAGTCCTTCCCTCTCTCCTCCTCTAGCCTCCTCCCTGATTATCAGCTCCTCCCTAATTGTGTTCACCTGTGTCGTCTCTCCTCTTTTTAAGCCCTGTGCCTTCCCTTGGTCTTTGTCAGTTCTTCCCTTTTGACTCCCCGTGTGCACCCCTGTGTGTACTCCCTTGTGATCCACCTCGTGATCCACCTCTTCGTCCTTCTTCTTCCTCCGTGTTTCCTCATGTTTCCCCGATCATCCTCAGGTTTGGTTTGGTTTATTCTTTTGTGTTTATTTTGTACTTTTTACCTTTTGTCTGGCACTGTTTCCAGTAGCCCTCCTTTCGTTTACCTGCTCCTCTGGACTGCTTTTGTTATTTAGCTTTGAATAAAGCTCCTTTTGTTGAACATTATTTTTGTCTGCGCCTGGGTCCTACCCCACACGTCACATAACACGCACTGCGCACTGCAAAGGCCGCACTGCACATGCAAAGGCCGCACTGCACACTGCAAAGGCTGCACTGGTCCGCACTGCACGAGCCGATATTTTGTGGCCCCCCACTTGACATCAAAGTTTAGAGTTAGTGCGGCCCGCACATTTTTCTCACACGCACTTATTTACTGAGTCCGCACTGCGCACTGCAAAGTCCGCACTGCACACTGCAAAGGCTGCACTGGTCCGCACTGTGCACTGCAAAGTCCGCACTGCAAAGGCTGCACTGGTCCTATTTTTACTACTTTTACTATTAAACTCGGACAAGACTGAGGTCATTGTTTTTGGACCGAAACATCTCAGAACTAGTTTATCAGATAATACTTTCTCTCTGGATGGAATTACTCTGGCCTCCAGTACGACTGTGAGGAACCTTGGAGTTATCTTTGATCAAGACATGTCGTTTGTCTCTCATATTAAGCAGGTCTCCAAGACCGCTTTCTTTCACCTGTGTAATATCACTAAGATCAGGAGCATCCTCTCTCAGCGTGATGCTGAAAAGCTCATCCATGCTTTTGTCACTTCAAGACTGGACTACTGCAACTCTTTATTGTCAGGATGTCCACATTACTCCATCAACAGTCTGCAGCTGATCCAGAACGCAGCAGCTAGAGTTCTGACAGGAAGCAGCCAAAGGGATCACATCTCTCCTGTTCTAGCGTCTCTTCACTGGCTCCCTGTGGACTCAAGAATACACTTCAAGATCCTTCTTCTAACCTACAAGGCTCTTCATGGACTTGCTCCATTGTATCTGCAGGACCTGATTGTACCATATGTTCCTAATAGGACACTCAGATCTCTGAGTGCAGGTTTACTAGTAGTTCCTAGGATTCATAGAAGCAGAATGGGAGGACGAGCTTTCAGCTATTAGGCACCGCTATTATGGAACCAGTTACCAATCTGGGTCCGAGAGGCAGACACTGCCTCCACCTTTAAGACTAGACTTAAAACTTTTCTGTTTAGTAAGGCGTACAGTTAGCCTTAGACCTAGTGTGTAGCACAGCTATGCTGCTCTAGGCCTACGTTGTCAGGGGGCACAAACATGATCCACTGAGCAGTTTCCCTCTCACCCTCTAACCTCTCCTTTTCTCTCCTTAGTCTGGCTCACACTGGTCTCAAGACCTGGATGATGACCTGCAGTCCGGCCCGTGAAGTCTCTCTTGCTCTACGTTGTCGGGTGGCACAAACACGATCCTCTGAGCACCCTCTGACCTCTCCTCCACTCTCCTTAGTCTGGATCATACTGGGTAATATCGTCTCATAATCTGTGTTTACTGTCTTCCTTGTAGTTCTGTGCCTCGCTCTCGCTCTCTCTCTTTGCAGGTCTCAAGACCTGCATGATGACCTGCAGTCTGGTCCCTGATCTCTCCTGTGCTCATCGACTTCACTAGCCCCTGCTGCTCATCCTTGCTATCAAATTACTATTCCTACTTATGGACTGACGATATATATAGATATCTATTACAATATAATCACTGTTTCATCTTGCTATCATGTTTGCTCTGTACTGTATCATGTTTGTATCATGTTTGCTCCTCTCTCTCTCTCTCTCTCTCCTTCATCCTCTCTCTCCTCTCTCTCTCTCTCCTTCATCCTCCCTCTCTCTCTCTCTCTCTCTCTCTCCCTCATCCTCTCTGACTAGCAGCAGGACTGGTTCCCCCTTAAGTTGACGGGTCCTGCTCAAGGTTTCTTCCTCTTAAAGGGAGTTTTCCCTTGCCACAGTGCTCTTAGGGGGGTTCCTGTGAAGCGCTTTGAGACAATGTCTGATTGTAATATGCGCTATATAAATAAAACTGAATTGAATTGAATTGGTCCGCACTGCAAAGTCCGCACTGCGCACTGCAAAGGCCGCACTGCACACTGCAAAGGCTGCACTGGTCCGCACTGCGCACTGCAAAGTCTGATTCGTTATACTCTGTTTATAGTCGTATTCATCTTGTGCATTTTTATCACCAACACCTTGCAGCTGTGGAGCTGACTGACTGTTAAAGGTGAACTGTTATCAGTGTAGTATTCTAGTGTGACCCATTTCAGGGTAAGTCTGACCTGGAAGTGGTCGAGCTGCGGGCAGAGTTTGTCCTGAAGCTCCGCTGGGTGGAAGGAGTTGAAGGAGGAGGTGGAAGAGACACATTGGCCTGTGAG
Source organism: Parambassis ranga (assembly GCF_900634625.1). Lineage (NCBI taxonomy): Eukaryota > Metazoa > Chordata > Actinopteri > Ambassidae > Parambassis > Parambassis ranga. The sequence goes on along the minus strand of NW_021144797.1, from coordinate 2,363,824 downwards.
GGGTAATAGAGAGGAGCATTAAAGGGTACGCTGCTGTGGCTGCATTAGTCCTGCTGTTTGAGCTGTTTGAGCTGTTCTGCACCTGCAGGAAGTATTTCTCCAGCGCCGGTCTGACGTCTGGGTTTTTCTCCATGGCCTCATTCAGCATCTTGTCAATAACCTTGTTAAATTCCTTCATCTCTGTCACTTTAATGTCCTTCTCTTCAAAAGGAGAAGAGCACTTGGAGCACTGGAAAACAGCAGGACATTACAGAATTAAACAGGTGGTGTTCTGTATACACACACAACACCCCCTGTGTTTACTGCCGCGTCATGAAATGAGCGGTTGATTTTAAACCTGTTTTGTGGCTCTGTCGAGTTTCTCCTTCTGAAATGTGATGTCTTTGTTCAGTTTCTCCAGGAGTGTCTGATTTATTCTCATCTTTTCTCCCTCCTCTAGTCTTGTTCCTTTCCTGGAAACAGACACACACCCATGAATACACTAAAGCTGAACATGCACATACACAGAGATTCATACGAGATCAATGTCAGGCAGATAGTTTAAACAAGTTTATTTTTGGTCTAAAGCTTTCACAGGGGCGCTACATAATACACCCTCTGTATTCCCTGTAGTATTGTGCAGTGATGGCTGCACAAAAGAGATGCAGCTTTAGGCCACATGGTCTGTGGGCGACTTCTACAAAGGAGGGATCTGTGTGCTCCATGGGTGCTGGACTAAGTGTGTAAATGATTGATTCTCTAACTTGGCCCAAAGCATATCCATCACTGTGTTGCAGTGATAATACACTGACTTCCAACAAAAAAACAGTAATTTAACTATTACTGCCTGCTGAATGTTGACCATTATGCTAATAATATATGAGCTAACAAAGTATTTGCATGGTTAAGATCCAGTTAATCCAGAATCAGTCTGAATGTAACCTGAGCCGTCGAAGACTAATTGCTTCGTTCTCAGTGATCTGCTCTACACTGGCTATAAACAACAATAACCTGCATGTCCTGTTGGAGCTCCTGGATCATTTGTTATCCTTCAGCTTCACTTCAGCAGCTCTCAGCTGCTCCTCCAGCTTCAACTTCTCCTGATAGTCCGGACCTAAAACGAAAACAAATTACATTGTGGCCAATTAAAGCTGCCACCATCATTTAACAATCAATCAATCAACAAGTATACAGTTGAAGAGGGCTGTGGCTGGTTTACATACTGGATTCTTCAGCTTTGTTGAAAGATTTGCGGTATACAGAGTTAGAGTTGCTGAACAGCTGGTTGGTCCAGAGCTCTCTTTTCCTGCTCCAGCTTGTGGATTTTAGCATCCAGCTCATCACCCTTCTGCTTAAGTTTCTTTCTTTCTCTTGTGCAACCTGGTGAAAAGCACACACAGATGATGCAAAAGTCTGGAACCATGGTGTGTGCTTCAGTAGACTATGTGTGAAGAGCTCCGACCTTAGTGATGTAGTAAGCCTGTGACTGCTCCCCCTCCGCCTCAGGACCTGCCTTGGTCAGGGTCACAACCTCAAAATGTTTCTTAATGGTTTCAGTCTTGGACAGTTTCTCATTGAGTTCAGCACTGAGACACAATGATTGACATTGAGTGATGTGACAAACCTTTGAGAACTGAGTGATTTGTTTTTTTTTTACCTGAGTCTCTGCCTCTCCTGTTCACCGAGCTTCAGCTGCTGGCTCTTTGTACACCTTGATCTCATCCTCCCTCTCTGTCATAGCTTTCTGCAGGTTCAGCTTCCTCTTCTCCAAAGACAGCACGCCGTCTGCCTTGTTGTACAGCAGATCCCTCATACGCTCCACCTCTAGCTTCATAAACTTGTGCTCCACCATGCTGTCCTGATAGGGAACCCATGAGTTTAAAATCACAGTGCATACAGCCTTTCTGTCAGGTCCATTCTTAGCTTTGAGGAAAATCTACTTCAACCTTCAGTTTCTCCTCCAGCGCAGCATTGTGGATCTTGGCTTCCTTCAGTCTAAAATACACAGAAACATAAAACAGACATTGTGTAGTACATTACCACAGCTCCAGTCAATACACACACAGAGCCCTGCTGTGATACACTGACTTGTCATTGTAGTCCTGGATGTCCTTCTTCATCGTGGATATGTGGGACGTCAGCATCTTCACATCAGAGGTTGTTCTCTCTAGGTTGCCTTTGCAGCTTTTCAGCTGCGGGACACACAAGAGTCAGTTCACTTATAATAATATCAATATGAAGGCAGTTTATTATTAGTCCACATTCAGCACCTCATCCTGCAGCCTGCCACAGTCACTCTCCTGCTCCTTCAGCTCCTGCTGCAGTTTTACTGCCTGTTTGTTGGCCACCGCTGACTTCCTCTCGGTTTCTTTCCTGTTGTTCCTCTGGATCTCCATCAGGTGCTTCTTCTCTGCAATGGCGGCCCTGTTTTCCCTCAGCTTCTGGTTGGCTTTTGCAAGTTGCTGCAATAATAATTTAAGATTAAGATTAAGATTAAGAAACCTTTATTAGTCCCACAATGGGGAAATTGCATTTTTGCAACGGCATACAGACAGCAAGGGATAAGTTAGGAAAAAGATATATACAATATAAAATAGGCTACCAATAAAAGATATATACATTATAAACAGTTTACATATTTAACAGTTATTGCACAGGTGAGTGGAGGTAGAAATGGTTTATAAACTGTACATAGTGCAACTAAATAAATAACAGTAAAATAAAAGCACACTGTGGTGTGTAAGTATTGCTCCTATCAGAAGTGTTTATTATAGAGTCTGACAGCAGCAGGAAGGAAAGACCTTCTGTATCTCTCCTTCACACACCTAGGGTGGAGCAGTCTGCCACTGAAGCTGCTCTGCAGGGCTGACAGGGTGTCCTGCAGGGGGTGGGACTCATTGTCCAGCATGGATGTTAGTTTTGCCAGGACCCTCCTGTCACCCACCTCCTGCACTGAGTCCAGAGAGCAGCCCAGGACAGAGCTGGACTTCCTGATGACTCTGTCCAGCTTCTTCCTCTCCCTCTCAGTGATGCTGCTGTTCCAGCAGACCACACCGTACATGATGACCGATGCCACCACAGAGTCATAAAAAGTCTTCAGGAGTGCCCCTTTCACTCCAAAAGACCGCAGTCTCCTCAGCAGGTAGAGCCTGCTCTGGCCCTTCCTGTACAGTGCGTCTGTGTTGTGAGTCCAGTCTAGTTTGTTGTTGAGGTGAACACCCAGGTATTTGTAAGAGTCCACCTGCTCAATGTCCATTCCCTGGATGTTCACCGGTAAGGGGGGGGCTGAGTGTCGTCTGCGAAAGTCCACCACCATCTCCTTGGTTTTCCCTGCATTGATCAGGAGGTGGTTTCGCTGACACCAGTCCACAAAGTTCTGCGTCAGTCCTCTGTACTCCGCGTCATCGTCATCTCTGATGAGACCAACAATCGCAGTGTCATCAGAGAACTTCTGCAGCACACAGCCGTCAGTGTTGTGTCTGAAGTCCGACGTGTAGAGGGTGAAGAGAAAGGGGGCCAGGACGGTCCCCTGAGGGGCACCCGTGTTACAGGTGAGCAGGTCAGACACACAGTTCTGGGTTCTCACAAACTGTGGTCGGTTTGTGAGGTAGTCCCTGATCCACTCAGACAGCAGGTGGTCCACCCCTGTTTGCTCCAGTTTGTCCTTCAGGATCGCCGGCTGGATGGTGTTGAAAGCACTGGAAAAATCAAAGAAGGTGATTCTCACAGTGCTGCCGGGCTTCTCCAGGTGAGAAAGAGCTCGGTGTAGCAAGAAGGTGACAGCGTCCTCCACTCCAACATTAGGCCTGTAGGCGAACTGCAGCGGATCCATGGAGGAGCCCACTGTGGAGCGGAGGTGTCTCAGGACCAGTCTCTCCAGTGTCTTCATGAGGTGGGATGTCAGAGCCACTGGTCTGTAGCTGCTGAGGTCTTTGGGGTGCAGTGTTTTAGGCACTGGTACCACACAGGAGGTCTTCCAGAGCTGTGGTACCACCCCCAGCTTGAGGCTCAGATTGAAGACATGCTCCATAACTCCACACAGCTGGTCTGCGCAGGACTTAAGGAGCCTGGAGCTAATGGCATCAGGTCCAGCTGCCTTCCTTGTCTTGGTTTTCCTGAGTTCTGTTCTCACCTGGGCTGCTGTGAAGGACAGGGGTGGGGGTGGGGGATGAGTGTCACTGTGTGGGTGTGAAGTGGTTTGATGTTGTGATAAGCTAAGAGTGTGGGGGGCTGTGGGAGAGGAACAAAGGCCAGGAGTCAGAGAGTGGAGGTGCGACTGCAAGGGGGGAGGAGTGGGTGCTACATCAAACCTATTGAAGTGTAGGTTTAGGTCATTGACCCACTTCTGATCCCCCTCAGCCTGTGAGTGGGGTGTGTTGTAGCCAGAGATGGTTTTCAGGCTTCTCCACACCCCGCTGACGTTCTGTTGCTGCAGCTGCTCCTCCATCTTCTTCCTGTAGCTGGCTTTTCCCTCTCTGATCTTCCTCCTCAGCTCCCTCTGTGCAGCCCTCAGCTCATCCTTGCTCCCTGACCTGAAAGCTCTCTTCTTCTCCTTCAGGAGAGCTTTGATTTCAGGGTTAATCCACGGCTTGTTGTTGGAGAAACACCGTACCGTCTTGGAAGGAACAGTGTTCTCAACACAGAAGTTAATATAGTCCGTTATGCAGTCCGTTATTGTGTTAATGTCCTCCCCATGTGGGTCATAAAGCTCTGTCCACACAGTGGTGTTGAAGCAGTCCATGAGAGCAGCCTCACTCTCCTCGGTCCATCTCTTCACTCTGCGTGAGACCGCCGGTTGCCTGTGCACAACAGGAGTGTACACAGTCTGCAGATGGACTATGTTATGGTCAGCTCTTCCCAGGGGAGGGAGGGGGGATGCAGAATATGCCTCGTTGGTGTTGGCATAAAACAAGTCCAGTGTTCTATTGTCTCTAGTGGGGCAGGTGACATACTGGGTGAATGTGGGCAGAACAGATGAGGGAGACGCGTGGTTAAAGTCTCCAGAGATGAGGAAGAGGGCCTGTGGGTGCTGTGTCTGCAGCCTGCTGGTGACTGAGAGCAGGGTGTCACAAGCTGTGTCCGCGTTAGCAGAGGGAGGGACGTACACCACCGTTACAATCACATGTGAGAACTCCCGTGGCAGATAGAAAGGCCTCATGCTAACTGCTAACAGTTCGATGTCCCTGTTGCACAGTTGTTCTTTAATAGTGCAGTGTCCCGGTTTGCACCACCTCACGTTCACATACACAGCCAGCCCCCCTCCTTTCCCCTTACCGCTGTCCGCCGTTCTGTCCGCCCGCAGCAGGTGAAAGTTTTCCAGCAGAAGAGCAGAATCCGGGATGTTCTGTGTGAGCCAGGTCTCGGAGAACAGAAGGACGCTGCTCTCCATGTACTCACGCTGATGGCGAGTTAGTGCCGCTAGCTCATCCATCTTATTGGGAAGAGATCTCACATTTCCCATAGTGATGGTGGGGAGAGCCGGTCTGAAGCATCTCTTCTTATCCCGACGTTTCTTCCCGGCACTGCAACCCCGGCGGGTCTTCCGAACCAGTTCCGGGGGTATTTGGTGTCTGTCCCTGGGGAACACCACAGCGCTGCGCAGCGCAAACAGCTGTTCCCGACTGTAAACAACGCGAGCCACTTCATGCATTGTCGCGCTGGATGTGGTTGTAAAAGCAGAAAAACAGCGAGAATCCTGATAAAAAACTGCAGGGACACAGTACTATACCCTACAAGTGTGTAGAGAAGAAGTTTTGTACAAAAATAAAAAGTGAAGAATAGCAAAAAGTAGGAAAAAAAGAGACAGTAAGCAGGAGCCGTTGCAAACAGCAGCCGGTCTCCACCAGCGCCGGAAGTAGAAGAAAAGAAAAGAAAGAAAAGACTCCTGTGTGAATTCACTCTAGAATGAATGACCAGTAGATGTTTAATGTCCCATGCTTTACCAGTGCACACTGCTGCATCTCAGCATCTTGTTGCTTCATGTACTTGATAGTGTTTTCCCACAGGTGGGTAAGCTGCTGTGTCTCCAGGTGAGCCTGCTGCAGATTCTCTGTCACCTTATCCAATGCAAGCTGGTACGACAGCAGAGGGATTTTAATGGGAACTGCCACAACTGCCTACACATACTGTTAGTAATAACACCATGGATGTGCTGTGTTTTTACACATTACCTGGGCTAATTTTGTCTCAGTCTTCTCTTTATCGAGTGCTTTGAGCTTTTCATTGGCCTCCACAGACTTCTTCTCTATCGCCAGAATGAGCGACTGCACCAGGGGAGGTTAGACAGCTGTTAGCTGATGATAACTCAAAGCTGTAAGTGCTGCAGAAGAGAGATGTTTTCATCTCTTTACCTTGATCCTCTGCTCATCTTGCTGAGCGTATTTGTTGATGGCCATCGTGTCCTCATATTTGCCTGCTGACTCCTCCAAAATGCAATCCATTGTCTGCTGGTCCCAGTTCATCTGCTGCCTGAACTCCTCCAGCTTCTGTTTGGCCTTGAAAATGTTGTTCTGGGGATACAGATACATGTTATTGTGGCATCACAATCTATAGCTACTTCTCTTTTCTATTTTTTATTTATGAAAGGCTCGGACCTCCAGCGTGTTTTTCCTCTCTCCTAAGGAGCTTCTTAGCCGTGTCCTGAGTCAGACGGCTAGTTTCTCTCTCCGCGAGGGCTGTCAGGTGTTTCTCTAACTCTATCTCTCTCTCCTTTGCCTCACACAGAGCCTAGACAACACAAATAACACACACTGCATAACCCACCACAAAACAAACATATCACAACTCATAGATACTGACCTCAGTGTTTTCCAGCTCTTCTTTAATATTCTTTAGGTAATTGGCCATGTTCTTCTTTTGTTCCTTGTTTTTCTCCAGTTTGTCTTCCAGTTGTGTCCGCTCTATCTCTTTTCTACAAATCTGTTGACATCATCATGACACAGCACACAGTGAATCAAAATTCAGATACCGAAAACCGATGTGCAATAACATTAAGAAAACACAATCTAAAGTGTAAAGTGAGGACCTTTTGTCCATACATACATATCTGACACTTAACAAGAAAAAAAGATTCAAATGTTACATTTTATTTGGAAATTTCAGCTGCTCTTAAATATTTAAAATAATGAATTGAACAGTAACCGTGGTGTCACTGCAGGAGGACCGTGTGCACAACCTGCACTCAGTCAAAACAAACCTCATCAACGGTTTGTGTTACAACATTATTCTTCAGTGAGTAATTTTAAATGACCCACATGATGACACCCAAAAACAAACAGAGAAAAGGAAGCTAAACACGTCTGTGCCATTAAACATGTTAATAATAAGTTTCCTCACCTCCTCCAGTAAGGCTTTGTTTTCAGCGTTGAGCTCGGGGACAGCATAACGGCTACCCCACCCCACTTCAGCCAAAACTGGGTCGAGAACATCAGACATAGATTCCATTTTAACACCGCGCCTAACAAATGCTATGGAAAGCAACAACGCAGTAATTCTCAGCAATATCTCTTGACTCCGGCTTTATACAGCGTCTCTCTGCCGGTTGCTAGGGCTCAGGTCTGTTGTCAGTCGCCCCTAGCAAACCCCCCGTTCGGCATGTCGCCACAAGGAGGCAGCGCGAGACCAGAATTAATGCTTCCGGTCAGCTTGTAAAATACATTTAAGAAGTAATTTCATAGTGTGTCATATAACTTTTTTTTCTGCAGTTCAGGCTGTGGCAGATGAGATCAGTTGTTTTTCTGCTCTCTGGAGCTCCGGTTGGTACGAGATGGTCATAAATTCAGACTAAGGACAGCAAAACCTCTGACCTGATAAAAGCCAGATTCTAAAGGAATGTGTTTTTCTCCTGAGTACCCCATGTTATGGTCATCCCTAGATCAGACTCACAACCTATGAGATTTGAGGAATTGGAGCTTTACCTTATTAGGGAATAAACACTAATAGTCTATTCGCTGTATGACCCAGGGTCTGCAGGGAGATAGTAGATGCCCCTGTGGGCCGGCAGGCAGGAACGCCCATGGGGTATATCAATGTGTGAATTCCATGTCCAGTTGTTGTTGCGTTGCTCGTTGTTGCTGTGTGGTTGTTTGTTTTTGTTGGTTGTCCTGTTCTTGTGTTGTTCTTCTTTGGTTCTTTGTGGTCAACAACCCAGAGCTCTGTGACTCAGAATCTGCCTCATTGTTCAATAAATTGTAATCTTGAGACCAGAATTTATCCGCTCCTTTCTCATAAACCAACTCGGGAGGGGATCAGAAGAAACAAGGGGAATTGACCGTTTTTGACCTCCCCATTTTTTCCAGTTTCTCACTAATATTGCTTTATTCTTTATAGACCAGACTGGAGCTCTGCCAAGCAATTACTGGGAGATTTCAATTTCCTTAGGCGTCTGACAGACTATGACAAGGATAATAGCAAACCTCAGATCCTGCTGAAGCTGCAAAAATACATCAACAACTCTGAGTTCCTACCTGAGAAGGTCTGTTTGAATTTCATGTCCAACATTTGGACATGATCTATCGGATCTATCAACAGAACTTCTCTTATCTTTTCTTTTACTTAAAGTAAAAAAAGATTAGAGTTCAGACACTTGGGCAGTTTTGTAGTAAATGTCATAATGTCAGTATTGGAATGGCAATGTAATTTATATCCTTTATCCACTGTACTGTAGGCTATGTAGATTTAATGATATATATTCTGAAAAAATAGATGGAATTTGACACAGTTTGTTTCAGTGTGCTGGGTGTAATACTTTATCATGTGCTGCTTTTAGGTGGAGAAGGTGTCCAAAGCTTGCGGGTCGTTGTGCATGTGGGTCATAGCTATGGATCTTTACTCCAAAGAAAGAGAAAACGTGGTTAAAGCACAGGTCAGTCATAAAGAGTGCAGTTTATTATTACTGATACACATGCACATTTGCAATATTTCTTCACAGTCTTTCTGCTGTCTGTTCCTTTGTCACTTTGGCTATTCATCTGCCATGCACCGCTCTGTGTGACTGGTCTGCATACTCTTCTCCCGCTACCCTTACCTACGCAGGCAGAGCTGGATACAACCAAGAAAACACTAAGGGAAAAGCAACAACAACTTAAGGAGGTGGAGGGTCAGATGAAGGACCTACAAAATGGCTCTGACACAGGCTCGACTGGACAGAGCAGGGAAACTGACTTCTGCTCTGGGGGACAGCAGATACGCTGGGAAAAAAATGTTGCAAATCTTGAGCAGGACATCAACAGTGTTGTGGGAAATGTATGCATTGCAGCTGCCTGCATTGCCTACTATGGAGCCTTCACTTCCCACCATAGACAGCTGGTAGGTACAGTGTGATGGGATGGTTTAAAACCTTTAGGGCCTCTGTGATAAAGTGTGCAGCTGGTATGGCCAATGTGAGCCTGGTCTAGAGTTTTTTTTTTTAGAAACATATTGTGAAAAAGCAGTAACAGCTAATACCATATACCCTGTTTACTCTTGTTCCCCAGTGGATTAAGCAGTGTCAGAAGCTAAACATACCCATTAGTTCCCCCTTGAGCCTGATCGACTTTCTGAGTGATCCATATGACATCCTCCAGTGGAACACTGAAGGGTTGCCCTGTGACACTGTATCTACAGAGAATGGAATCCTGGTAACCAAAGACCATCGCTGGCCTCTTATGATCGACCCACAGGATCAGGTGGCGTAAATTAATTCAGAGGACATATGTATTCTATGAAAATAGAACCTCCTTTCAGACACAGTCAGAGACAAAGTCACAGACTGGCCTCCGCCCCAGCATACCTAACGCAACAATACCAAGCTTCCCTTCATACAGTAGAAAGGACACCAACCAGCTCGTTCAGCATTGCAAATTTGCACTAAATTAAGATATTTTCACTGCTTCCTTATTGTGTTTCCATGTCTGATCATGTTTCCTTGAATGCTGTAGGTAATACACTTGGCATCAGCAAGTGTGCACCAGAGACAGTTAGGTCACTATGGAGTCTTGGAATTCACATTCAACAAACCTTTGCTCACAAAATCCCAAACGGCTATCAACTATAATAGGTATTTATGTGCTTTCCAAGAAGCACACGTTTGGAATAAAAACAGTATCGCACACAAGAACCTTTGTGAATCCTTCTGCCATTGAAGCTACATATTGGGCAGTATAATGAACGCCTGGCATCAAACCGTGTTTCTGCAGACATTAAATCACCTGCCAGCTACACCTGTGTGCAATGCCCTTTTGTTCAACACCAGCCAGGAAAGCAGAAGGACCCTGTGAATGCAAGGGTTTACTCCAGTGTTTATTCAAATCAGGGGTTGCATGGTGACTGTAACGGCCGAATAAGTCTGAGGAGCGTTTTTGTTAGACAGAAAAAACAAAGGTTACTGATGATGCAGAGTGACATGACAGTTAAATCTTCATAAATTAATGAGTGTTTCATTAGAATTGTAGTGTGTGTGATCCTGGCTTCGATTGATGTAAAATGTGTCTTTTGGCATGTACATTTGTTTCTGTTTTCCAGAAATGTATTAAAGTTACAATCATCAATTTCACTGTGACTGAGTCTGGCCTGGAGGACCAACTGCTCAGGTAGACACAAGACAGATATTGAATTCTGACCAAACTTTAAGACTCACATTCACAACCTTACCCTTTTCCTTCTCTTTTCCCCCTTTCTTCTCCTTTCTCTACCTCCAAAACCCTTAAATTACAACCCTGCAACTTGTTTCTCTCTTTAAAGTGATGTGGTGCGTCTTGAGAGTCCACATCTTGAGGAACAGAGCAATAAGCTGATTGTTCGCATCAACTCTGACCGCAATCAGCTGAAAGATATCGAGGACCGCATTGTTGAGCTTCTCTCTAACTCTAAGGGGAATATACTTGACAATGAGGAGCTCGTTCAGACTCTCCAGGAGTCAAAGGTGGGGATCTGGCAGAGATCATACCTGTCATCATTTTCAACTGTCTGATCGTTTTCCTATGTTGATGAAGATTCTCAGTCATCCAGGTCATCATACGTAGAGAAGGTTGAAGCAAGGCGTCTGGACTTGTAGAGTTTTGTAGAGTTGCTTGGATGAGCAGCGAAACGTCTTCTAGAAAACTCTACAAGTCCAGACGCCTTGCTTCAACCTTCTCTATCGTTTTCCTAATTGTAATTGAAACTTTTTGTTGTTCTTGTTCTAGTTGTCATGCTCCTCTTTCACTTCTTTTGTCTGTTTTTTCTCCACTATCTCCAGGTGACATCAGAGGCCATAAAGCATCACCTGAAGGAGGCAGAGGGGGACTCCTTCCTTGTGTATCTTGGGGAGTCCATACAGGCGTGGAGTGGCTTCCCCAGGATACAGTCGGAAGTAGAGCTTGCGGTTGATGATTTGGTCTCAGTTCTAGAATGATTGCTGCTGGGAGTTTGAGCAGACAGCTGTTTACAGGGTCTAAATTGGAATAAAGATTCTACAATCCTGTAAATGCAAACATCCAATCTACTGAAGTTCAAAGATGTGGGCTCGTCCGGGATTTGAAAACAGGACCTGTGAGGAACTGGAACCACTTCTTCATCTGAACCATGGGGATGCCAATTTATAACACCTGAAACCACCTCCACTGTCTGCACACACAGGAAGTTCACCCTGAATCAATGCTCTCTGTTTCAGTTAACCTGTCTGCACAGAATTATTCTCTGTAACAACATGTAGAGCCCGGATAGTTCAGGCTAATTTTCATATCTGTCCAATGAGAGACAATTATCAGAGGAGAGGTTCTGCTTCTCAGGAGGGTCACACCCTAATACAAGACCACTTCCTGTTATGCAACAAATAAACTTTATGATTCAATGTTGAGCTAATGCCACAGCCACAAAAAGACATTTCTCCCAGCTGCTAGACAGCAAGCCTTATCTAGACATGGAGGACAGCCTCCTCATGGAGGACAGTGATATGCAAAGTGTTCAGTCTTTGTTGACACAAAGAAATCTTTGCACGTATCTTTACCAATGTCAAACTGCTGACAGTCGGCAGGGTAGAGGAGGAGAAGAAGACCCATGAGAAGCAGGTTCCATGGTGTAATGGTTAGCTCTCTGGACTTTGACTCCAGCGATCTGAGTTCAAATCTCAGTGGAACCTTTAGTTTAGTTTGGACAGTAATACTGGTGTCCTTTCTACTTTCTCTAAAAATTCAGGGCTCATTTTGCAGATTTCCAGTCAGCATGTTGTAACTGAATAACAGAGTGTATCAGAAGGAGAAGTTACATAAAGATATAATTTAAATCTCTCTCCTAAATGACACCTTAATCTGGGATTAATAATGAGTATAAAAGTAGCTGAAGACATAATTTAGTATTATAACACATACCTCCTTTATAGGGCTGTCTTGATAACTGCCTCTCATTTCCACCTGTTGTCTGCTCCATTTGCACAACAGCAGCTGAAACTGATCCACAATCAGTGTTGATCCTAACTGGACAGGCTGGTTTCACACAAGTGTGACTGACTTTTTGGGGCAATATTATAACAAATACTTATGAGACAAGATATATAAAAAGAAAGGTCAGTGCATCATGACTTCAGCTCCATTCAAAGCTTTAGGAGGCTTCATGGCCTCCATCACTCCATAAGACTGTTCCATCTGTTCTGCATCTCTGATATGTGCTGGGAGGTGGTGGCTTGGATGTTTCACTGCAGCTCATCTAGTAATAATGTGTAACACATATATGAACATCAAGCTGATCATGTCATGCTAAACTGAGTCCTTGGAAGAGCAGAAGCTGTGAACAGACCTCATGGAGCAATGGTAGCACGTCTGAGTCCGGATCAGAAGGTTGCATGTTCAAATCATGTCAGGGTCACTGGTTTTATGTAATTTAGTCCTCTTTCTGTTCACACCAGGTCCACTAGAGCTCTCAGACTCCTCCACTGCACTGAATTCTGGGTAGTCTTCACTTGAAGCAGAATGTCGGCTTTCTCCTGTGTTTTCTGGTTAAATTACTGCACATTCAGGGAAAATAGAGTTAGGGTTAAATAGAGCAAAAAATCCTGAGTCATCGATCTGCATTCGTTTAGAGGGCCGAAAGGGAGCAAGTGTGAAAACACCCTAAATTTTAATCTTAAGTGGGACCAACACTCCCCCGAGTAGCTTCTTCAGTTCTGCAGTGACAATGTTCTTCCTCCAGCCAGTTGTTGTCTTTGTCTTGTTGTCTGTGGATCTTGTTTTTGTGGCTTTGATGACAGCCCAGCTGGGATAGCCACAGGTTTGCAGGGCCTTCCTGATGTGATGTTGCTCCTTCTTCTTCTCCTCTGAGCTGGTCGGTACAGTTTGAGCTCTGTGCTGCAGCCATTGCGACAGCCATCGCACCTCAGAGTGATCCAGCAGTGCCTCATGTTCAGCAGCATACAGTGAGCAGCTTTAATCTCTGGATTGACAGACTTAATCTATGCAATAACTTGCAGAACAGAAAGTCTTCCAAAATATCTCCTTTCCAGGGATAGCACACCAAAACTATCAACTGAGCAGCACTGGAGATGCTCTGCTCTGTCGATTCATCCAACTGAAAGGAACATTTCTTACATGATCGCAGTCTATCCAGCAGCTGTGCCTGAATGTCAGCTGAGAGATCTTCTGTTCTCCTTTTCAGTTTATTAGCTGCCTCTGTGCCAAGCAGAATCTCACACCAGTCAGATCTCTGTCCACCTGTACAGTCACAAAGCCGGGGGCAGCGACGCTGTTTTCCAGGATGTCTGAGTGCAGTCCTTTTTTTCTAGCTCTCAGGACGGGAGCTGTATCCACCCTGAAGGAAGGCGCCAATAGATTTTTAATAGATTTTTGTGCGTCCCTCAGTTTGTCTTACCACCCTGTCACTCATTCCCTGTCTGTCTATAAAAAATGTACTGTTCCTTTAAATGACATTTTAAAAAAAGAGGTGACATCACTTAAGCCTTTGGACCAGTGAAATTCAAAAGCAGGCAAGTTCCCACCTCATTTTTTGTTGATTATTTGTTGCTTTTGTATTTTAGACGGGGTCCGTCGAGCTTAACCTCACCACCCCGTCACGTTGAATTGATAGGGAAAACAGTGTTTTATCACTTTTCTTCCAGTATTAATGAAAAGAAGATCATATTTCAAGTTGAAAAGTACATATGCCAAGTTAGCTAGCTGACCACATGGTGAACTGCAGCCATTTTAGGTTGAAATTTACCACCCTGTCACATTTTTTACTGTGACGGGGTGGTATTACATGCAATCTAAACTAGAAAACTAGTTAATTGGAGCCCACAACCTGTAGGTTAATATGCCATGAATAGGAAAGATCAATGGCATATATTATTAGTGTTTTTAATGTAATATAATCACTTTTCTTAAAACTTATCTGTTTTGTTCTTCTCTCTCTCTCATCCATTTAGTCCATGGGCCAGATGAGATATCGGTACCACTCAAGGTGGCAAAGGTTGCTTATACTTTTTGAAAAGATACATGCCTGTAGTCAACATTTTGGTATGATAACCCTTCTGAAGTCACAGCTAAATTATGGTTATCAGCTGTTAAAGTTACCTTCCCCCATTGAAAAAATGCATTTTTGACACAGGTCCATATCTTGGTATTGGCCCTTGTTAAGGACATAATTCAATGACCTATATTATTATGTTTGGTATCATTTTAAAGGGGACACTCTGGGCTTTCATTCAAGTTCTTTTGTGAATACTTTTGACAAGGACAGTAGACACTGGAGCTCTTCAAACCTTTTATTACACACATTTTCCTGCCATTTCTGCCTAAATCATCTTTTGTCATTTAGTCCTGTGGCATCAGGAAGCATGAGAGATACAAAATACAAACACTAAAATAATGGCACAACTCTAAGGATTCGGGAAATGTATAATTTACCCATATTATCTCATTCTGAGGGGGTGATTTTCAGCCTTATATCAGGTGGACAGTTATTCTCAGAAAGCAGACCAAACAGTGAGCAGACCAGATTCAGTGAGATTACACTCATTTTATCCATGTCTTCAAATCAATGGCAATACAGAATAATCATTTATCTCATAGTGAGGTTACAACTATACAACTTAAATAAGTTATTGTATTTACATATATGATATATTACTACATTGGGTAGTCTGTTTAATCTGTATGAAGTACAGTAATTGCACTAGCGAGATTCTTGCAAGCAGGGTGACCTTATCCCGTTACAATAGACTCATTTACCAACTTAACAATATAAATGTTATATTTTGAGCATTTTAAATGTAGTTCAGGTAGTTAAATATAGTCTACAATACAACTGAATTTAGCCCAGGAGCAGTTTATTCTGTGCTGGGATAGGCCAAACCTAAAAAATTAGCCCTACCAACAAGCCAACCTCAAATGGCAGAAACTAAACAACCACTCCACAGAAGAATGGCTCAGCACAGGAGAGCCACCTCCTCAGGACAAGACTCAGCTGTTCACCTCCACCTCAAAGACAAAGGACACTCCTTTGAGGACAACAATGTTCACATTTTAGACAGAGAGGAAGTCAAGGAAGCCATCTATGTTAAGCTGGTAAAACCTTCTCGAGGTGGTGGCCTCATCTTTTTACCACATACAAAGCAGTTATTTCATCCATTCCCAGGAAGTTTCACTCCAAGTCACATGCTAACAGCAAGAACAATGGGCTGTCTACCAGCAGTCTCATAGTCGTTAGCCAGTCATTAGACACACCTGGAACAGGCAGCCAGATCATCACAGGTAACTATGGAAACATTTAGTGCTATTGTTTGTGAGTTTTATCCAGACCACCCACTGAGGTCTGCAACCACATATAAACCATGTTTCCCCACCAACAGATCAACAACTGATGAAGCTGCTTGGATGAGCAGCGAAACCTCTTCAGGAAAACTCTACAAGTCCAGACACCTTGCTTCAATCTTCTCTACAAACATGCCAAAGCAAACAGTTTTTACCAACAATGTTACACACTGAGTTTTGAAGGTCTTAACCACTAGTCTGGAATGTTTACGACATGTGTGAAAAATTGTAATTCACGTGTGTTATTTCCCATAGACTCCCATGTTAAAATGTCCAACTTCACAGCAGAAATGAACATGTTTACAGCCTGGTACAAAAAAACATTCTGGTCTCAAATGATAGGTTCTCTTCTAGTGTCAATTGTATGGGGGGTGAATTTTTTTTTACAACTCACTTGTTTTAATTCAAAGTCAGCTTTATTGTCAAATCTGCTATATGTGCTGGACATACAGAGAATTGAAATTGTGTTACTCTTCACTCCATATATAACATATAACTAAAAACTTGTGTAAGTGTAAAAAAATGTACCTACAATGAGGCACACACAAAATACAAGGCACAAAATGAAGGCACAATGCAGTAAGAGTGCAGAAGATGTATAGTGCAAGACAGTGCAGTTGGCATAATGTAAACAGTCCAGGAATGGTTTAAGCAGCTTATATGAGACTGGATGACATGACTAGGGTGCAAGAGAATGCACAGGGTAAAGTGGCTGGTGCACAGAGTTCCTAACTTGGGGGGGTTCTTTTGTAGAGGGAAGGGGGAGAAAGTGGGGCACAGCCGGGAGAGAGTTCAGCTTCCTGACAGCCTGGTGGATGAAGCTGTCCCTCAGTCTGCTGGTCCTGGCCCGGAGGCTGCGCAGTCTCTTTCCTGATGGCAGCAGACTAAAGAAGCGGTGTAAAGGGTGGGTGGGGTCTCCTGTGATGCGGAGGGCCTTTCGGATGAGACGGCTGTCGTAGAGGTCTTGGAGGGAGGGGAGAGGGACGCTGATGATCCTCTCAGCTGCTCTCACTATGCGATGAAGCGTCTTCCTGCAGGTGGTGGTGCAGGCTCCGTACCACAGTGATGCAGCTGGACAGGATGCTCTCAACAGCCCCTCTGTAGAAGGTGCACAGGATGGAGGGAGGGGCTCTGGCTCTTTTGAGCTTGCGGAGGAAGTAGAGGCGCTGCTGTGCCTTCTTGGTCAGGGATGCAGTGTTGTTAGTCCAGGAGAGGTCCTCAGTGATGTGCACACCCAAGAACCCCGTCGATGGTCAGAGGGGTGTGCTGACTGTGTGCTCTCCTGTAGTCCACAACCATCTCCTTTGTCTTCTCCACATTCAGGGAGAGGTTGTGGTCTCTGCACCACTCGGCCAGAAGGTGCACCTCATTCCTGTAGACGCCTTGCTTCAATCTTCTCTACGTATGATGACCTGGATGACTGAGAATCTTCATCAACATCTTCCTGTAGTTTGTTTCATCTCCACCGGAGATGAGACCCACCACAGTTGTGTCGTCCACAAACTTCACAAAGATGTTGGAGTTGTGTATCTTTGAAGAAGAACTTGTTTCTGTCACAGCTCAGGGTGGCCTTTTATTGTGGGCAGTTTGAGGTACACCTGTGCACTAATCATGATGTCAGATCAGCATCTTGATGTGGCACACCTGTGAGGTGGGATGGATTATCTCAGCAAAGCAGAAGTGCTCACTATCACACATTTAGACAGATTTGTGAACACTGTTTGAGAGGAATGGTAATATTGTGTATCTGGAATGAAGTTTAGATCTTCAAGTCCATCTCATGAAACATGGGAGCAAAAACAAAAGTGTTGCGTTTATATTTTTGTTGAGTGTATATGTGTTACACATTATTACTAGATGAGCTGCAGTGAAACATCCAAGCCACCACCTCCCAGCACATATCAGAGATGCAGAACAGATGGAACAGTCTTATGGAGTGATGGAGGCCATGAAGCCTCCTAAAGCTTTGAATGGAGCTGAAGTCATGATGCACTGACCTTTCTTTTTATATATCTTGTCTCATAAGTATTTGTTATAATATTGCCCCAAAAAGTCAGTCACACTTGTGTGAAACCAGCCTGTCCAGTTAGGATCAACACTGATTGTGGATCAGTTTCAGCTGCTGTTGTGGAAATGGAACAGACAACAGGTGGAAATGAGAGGCAGTTATCAAGACAGCCCTATAAAGGAGGTATGTGTTATAATACTAAATTATGTCTTCAGCTACTTTTATACTCATTATTAATCCCAGATTAAGGTGTCATTTAGGAGAGAGATTTAAATTATATCTTTATGTAACTTCTCCTTCTGATACACTCTGTTATTCAGTTACAACATGCTGACTGGAAATCTGCAAAATGAGCCCTGAATTTTTAGAGAAAGTAGAAAGGACACCAGTATTACTGTCCAAACTAAACTAAAGGTTCCACTGAGATTTGAACTCAGATCGCTGGAGTCAAAGTCCAGAGAGCTAACCATTACACCATGGAACCTGCTTCTCATGGGTCTTCTCCTCCTCTACCCGGCCGACTGTCAGCAGTTTGACATTGGTAAAGATACGTGCAAAGATTTCTTTGTGTCAACAAAGACTGAACACTTTGCATATCACTGTCCTCCATGTCTAGATAAGGCTTGCTGTCTAGCAGCTGGGAGAAATGTCTTTTTGTGGCTGTGGCATTAGCTCAACATTGAATCATAAAGTTTATTTGTTGCATAACAGGAAGTGGTCTTGTATTAGGCTGTGACCCTCCTGAGAAGCAGAACCTCTCCTCTGATAATTGTCTCTCATTGGACAGATATGAAAATTAGCCTGAACTATCCGGGCTCTACATGTTGTTACAGAGAATAATTCTGTGCAGACAGGTTAACTGAAACAGAGAGCATTGATTCAGGGTGAACTTCCTGTGTGTGCAGACAGTGGAGGTGGTTTCAGGTGTTATAAATTGGCATCCCCATGGTTCAGATGAAGAAGTGGTTCCAGTTCCTCACAGGTCCTGTTTTCAAATCCCGGACGAGCCCACATCTTTGAACTTCAGTAGATTGGATGTTTGCATTTACAGGATTAATCTTTATTCCAACTTAGACCCTGTAAACAGCTGTCTGCTCAAACTCCCAGCAGCAATCATTGTAGAACTGAGACCAAATCATCAACCGCAAGCTCTACTTCCGACTGTATCCTGGGGAAGCCACTCCACGCCTGTATGGACTCCCCAAGATACACAAGGAAGGAGTCCCCCTCTGCCTCCTTCAGGTGATGCTTTATGGCCTCTGATGTCACCTGGAGATAGTGGAGAAAAAACAGACAAAAGAAGTGAAAGAGGAGCATGACAACTAGAACAAGAACAACAAAAAGTTTCAATTACAATTAGGAAAACGATAGAGAAGGTTGAAGCAAGGCGTCTGGACTTGTAGAGTTTTCTAGAAGACGTTTCGCTGCTCATCCAAGCAGCTTCATCAGTTCTGATGAAGCTGCTTGGGTAAGGTTGTGAGAGTCTTAAAGTTTGGTCAGAATTCAATATCTGTCTTGTGTCTACCTGAGCAGTTGGTCCTCCAGGCCAGACTCAGTCACAGTGAAATTGATGATTGTAACTTAAATACATTTCTGGAAAACAGAAAAAAATGTACATGCCAAAAGACACATTTTACATCAATCGAAGCCAGGATCACACACACTACAATTCTAATGAAACACTCATTAATTTATGAAGATTTAACTGTCATGTCACTCTGCATCATCAGTGCCTTTGTTTTTTCTGTCTAACAAAAACGCTCCTCAGACTTATTCGGCCGTTACAGTCACCATGCAACCCCTGGTTTGAATAAACACTGGAGTAAACCCTTGCATTCACAGGGTCCTTCTGCTCTCCTGGCTGGTGTTGAACAAAAGGGCATTGCACACAGGTGTAGCTGGCAGGTGATTTAATGTCTGCAGAAACATGGTTTGATGCCAGGCGTTCATTATACTGCCTGATATGTAGCTTCAATGGCAGAAGGATTCACAAAGGTTCTTGTGTGCGATACTGTTTTTATTCCAAACGTGTGCTTCTTGGAAAGCACATAAATACCTATTATAGTTGATAGCCGTTTGGGATTTTGTGAATTCCAAGACTCCATAGTGACCTAACTGTCTCTGGTGCACACTTGCTGATGCCAAGTGTATTACCTACAGCATTCAAGGAAACATGATCAGACATGGAAACACAATAAAGAAGCAGTGAAAATATCTTAATTTAGTGCAAATTTGCAATGCTGAACGAGCTGGTTGGTGTCCTTTCTACTGTATGAAGGGAAGCTTGGTATTGTTGCGTTAGGTATGCTGGGGCGGAGGCCAGTCTGTGACTTTGTCTCTGACTGTGTCTGAAAGGAGGTTCTATTTTCATAGAATACATATGTCCTCTGAATTAATTTACGCCACCTGATCCTGTGGGTCGATCATAAGAGGCCAGCGACGGTCTTTGGTTACCAGGATTCCATTCTCTGTAGATACAGTGTCACAGGGCAACCCTTCAGTGTTCCACTGGAGGATGTCATATGGATCACTCAGAAAGTCGATCAGGCTGAAGGGGGAACTGATGGGTATGTTTAGCTTCTGACACTGCTTAATCCACTGGGGAACAAGAGTAAACAGGGTATATGGTATTAGCTGTTACTGCTTTTTCACAATATGTTTCTAAAAAAAAAAACTCTAGACCAGGCTCACATTGGCCATACCAGCTGCACACTTTATCACAGAGGCCCTAAAGGTTTTAAACCATCCCATCACACTGTACCTACCAGCTGTCTATGGTGGGAAGTGAAGGCTCCATAGTAGGCAATGCAGGCAGCTGCAATGCATACATTTCCCACAACACTGTTGATGTCCTGCTCAAGATTTGCAACATTTTTTTCCCAGCGTATCTGCTGTCCCCCAGAGCAGAAGTCAGTTTCCCTGCTCTGTCCAGTCGAGCCTGTGTCAGAGCCATTTTGTAGGTCCTTCATCTGATCCTCCACCTCCTTAAGTTGTTGTTGCTTTTCCCTTAGTGTTTTCTTGGTTGTATCCAGCTCTGCCTGCGTAGGTAAGGGTAGCGGGAGAAGAGTATGCAGACCAGTCACACAGAGCGGTGCATGGCAGATGAATAGCCAAAGTGACAAAGGAACAGACAGCAGAAAGACTGTGAAGAAATATTGCAAATGTGCATGTGTATCAGTAATAATAAACTGCACTCTTTATGACTGACCTGTGCTTTAACCACGTTTTCTCTTTCTTTGGAGTAAAGATCCATAGCTATGACCCACATGCACAACGACCCGTAAGCTTTGGACGCCTTCTCCACCTAAAAGCAGCACATGATAAAGTATTACACCCAGCACACTGAAACAAACTGTGTCAAATTCCATCTATTTTTTCAGAATATATATCATTAAATCTACATAGCCTACAGTACAGTGGATAAAGGATGTAAATTACATTGCCATTCCAATACTGACATTATGACATTTACTACAAAACTGCCCAAGTGTCTGAACTCTAATCTTTTTTTACTTTAAGTAAAAGAAACGATAAGAGAAGTTCTGTTGATAGATCCGATAGATCATTTCCGAATGTTGGACATGAAATTCAAACAGACCTTCTCAGGTAGGAACTCAGAGTTGTTGATGCATTTTTGCAGCTTCAGCAGGATCTGAGGTTTGCTATTATCCTTGTCATAGTCTGTCAGACGCCTAAGGAAATTGAAATCTCCCAGTAATTGCTTGGCAGAGCTCCAGTCTGGTCTGTAAAAAATAAAGCAATATTAGTGAGAAACTCTGGAAAAAATGGGGAGGTCAAAAACGGTCAATTCCCCTTGTTTCTTCTGATCCCCTCCCGAGTTGGTTTATGAGGAAGGAGCGGATAAATTCTGGTCTCAAGATTACAATTTATTGAACAATGAGGCAGATTCTGAGTCACAGAGCTCTGGGTTGTTGACCACAAAGAACCAAAGAAGAACAACACAAGAACAGGACAACCAACAAAAACAAACAACCACACAGCAACAACGAGCAACGCAACAACAACTGGACATGGAATTCACACATTGATATACCACATGGGCGTTCCTGCCTGCCGGCCCACAGGGGCATCTACTATCCCCCCTGCAGACCCTGGGTCATACAGCGAATAGACTATTAGTGTTTATTCCCTAATAAGGTAAAGCTCCAATTCCTCAAATCTCATAGGTTGTGAGTCCGATCTAGGGATGACCATAACATGGGGCACTCAGGAGAAAAACACATTCCTTTAGAATCTGGCTTTTATCAGGTCAGAGGTGCTGCTGTCCTTAGTCTGAATTTATGACCATCTTGTACCAACCGGAGCTCCAGAGAGCAGAAAAACAACTGATCTCATCTGCCACAGCCTGAACTGCAGAAAACAAAGTTATATGACACACTATGAAATTACTTCTTAATACATTCAGTATCCCCAAATTACTTTGATTTTCTATAAAACTTCCTAACACATAAACACTTATGAAAATCACATTATTAAGTGATAAACACATTTAAACATGAATACTTCATGTTAGGGGCACACTCCTATATATCTGAACACACACTGCAGAATCAATTCTTTCACCCTACACTAGACAGGCTGATTTCACACAACTGTGGCCAGATCAACCTGTCTCTGGCAACAGATTAAGTACCACAGGCTTTTAAACTGCTGTGATCTTCAACCTCACCTTTATTTCTAAGATATTTCAAAGGGTGGCTGCAAGTCAGTCCACCTACAGCACCGGTCTGTTTGAAGTGTTCCTGGATTCAACAATAATCTGTTTAATATCACAGACCAGAGTGAAATCAAGTCCTTTTGAGGCAGAAATAAGCCCCTGGACTCACTGTGGGGCCACAGTCACTTTTTGATGAAAACACCAGTTTTTGAGGTTTATTATTTTAAAGGGGTCTTCATGGTATAAATGTGCTGGCTGCATCATAAGTTCTTGTTATTTAATGATAGTTAATTATAACTTCCTGGACCTGCAGACTCTTTGTCTTCATATGGGCTGAATGAAGGGAGACTAGCACAGATTTGACATGTGTGACTTCCACATGCTTTCCTACCATGAATGGAACAAGTCAAGCAGCACATGATGTGTTTGTGTAACACTGGAGATGTTAGCTGTACATGTGCAGAACAAAGACATGACCCACAGCAGACCATCATGCCCTTCTGATCAGTTTATTGAGTCTGTTTGTGTCCACTGCTTTCAGTCTGCTGCCCCAGCACACAACATATATAGATATTCAGGCCTAAAAAAATCCTTCAAACTTGGCACACATGTATAAGGCTGTATGTATATTGTACTGTATGTACATGTATATTCCTGCGATTGAGTCCTGTGAATTTGGTGCCTGTGTGTCAAAGTATTGCTGAGAAATTGCTGGAAATACGGTAAATCAGGTTTGGCTTTTCCACATTCAAGCCTGTGCCATTCAGACACAGAATGGCCAAACCTCCAAAATTGGCTCAGAACATTAGCTCTGGACCCTGGACATGTTTGCAAAGTTTCATGTCTCTAGGCCACTCAGTTAGCTACTTAGCTTTAGCAAGTGGCTAATGAGCTGGAACAAACATTTTGTCACTCAGTGGTGGGAGTTGAACAACCTAGTCAAATATCAGCCTGACATTCCTAGAAGAAGAGAATGTTTCTTCATTGGAAGGAGGCCTGAGGTGTGTCACATGATTTCTGAGTTAGTGCTGGAAATCATGTTTGGATCCCTACAGGGTCTCTGTAGGACCCAGAGGACAGAGAGTCCCACAGTGCAGACAGGCCCCCCTCTCAAAGGGGACAGGCAGGACATCTGGCCGGGGGAGAGGGAGGGGCCGGGCGCGGCCGGGTGCTTTTGGAGGGAAAGACAGTGCAGCAGCTCATTCTGCTGCAGACAGAGGGAGAGAGCAGACCATTCTGAGAGCTCCAGCAACTGTAAGTTAAGCTAGTTTCTTCTTCATGCTAATAGCTTAGCATAGATCCCTGTGCAGGTCAAAACAGCTCATATTACCAGTGTTGATGCATGTACTTTTATACAGCTTCAGTGATTTGATTCTGCAGGATCTGTAGCTGTAAAATTACAGCTGAAAAACTTTTCTGTAGCAGAAAAAGTCAAATGATCCAATCTAGGCCACCTGCATTGCTGCATTAATTTCAGATTGCAACCTTTCTCCCAGTTTTTCTTTGATGTCAACAGGCATCAAGTAGAAGCAGAGATATATGATATATTAATGCTGAATCAATCTTGAACCCCTTTTTCTTTCAGATGACAAAGCCTAAGCAGATGCTGACATGTCCTGTATGTGGTGGGACCTTCTGGTACGCCTCCAGGCACCTAATGAAGGCCCACCACATACAGAACACACAGGAGTGCACCCTGGTCAATGGTCTGGCCACAGGCCATATAGCCCTTGGCTGTGTGCAGTGCCAGTGGGGACGGCCTGCACCAATTGCAGGGAGCTGGCGGCCAAAAACCGGGCTCTTCGGGAGAAGCTGGCACAGCTGGAGGTGAGTGAAGGTTAACAGTATGGCTTCACTTCTACGTAAATTGTATTCACATACAATGCACTTCATCTTCTCTCTCTACAGAGAAAGCTGCAGGGGGCTGGAAAAGAAGAAACCCTCTGCTCCAGCCACTGAGGCAAGTTGTTCCCCAGCAAGAATTTCACCAGCAGGAAAATGCCAGGCTCTGATCTAATGTTTCTTTTACAGCCTCAGTCATCATCCAGCTCTGGTGAAGATTATATGGTAGAGGAGGGGTGGTGGGATCAGGTGCAACAGGAGGCAGAGTTAGCACATGTGGAGGCTGTGCAGGCACCGGTGGAGGTGGAGCCATGCCTCCTGAAGAACCAACCCTCTGCTTCAGCCACTGAGACAAATTGTTCCCCAGCAAGAATTTCACTGTCACCGGCAGGAAAATGCCAGGCTCTGATCTAATGTTTCTTTTACAGCCTCAGCCGTCATCCAATGGGGGTGTGGCGGTGCCGGCAGAGGTGGAGGTGCCTGACTTTGACGGCGGGGAGGACAGGGCTCTAGACTAACTTTTTGCACTGGTTGCACTGGTGCGCCTAACTTTTTTTCTTAGGTGCACCGGCACAAAATTTAGGTGCACCGCATCACACTTCCATATATTTTTGTACGCATCAGTACATTTTGTACATACATATCATCTTAAAATGAGTTTGGACCTTGTATAATGAACAGTTACATAAAAAGTATTTTAAATACTGATAAAGTACTGATAGTACTCATTCAATAATTCAATACTCATAGGTCGATCTAGGGATGACCATAACATGGGGCACTCAGGAGAAAAACACATTCCTTTAGAATCTGGCTTTTATCAGATCAGAGGTGTTGCTGTCCTTAGTCTGAATTTATGACCATCTCGTACCAACCGGAGCTCCAGAGAGCATAAAAACAACTGATCTCATCTGCCACAGCCTGAACTGCAGAAAACAAAGTTATATGACACACTATGAAATTACTTCTTAAATGTATTTTACAAGCTGACCGGAAGCATTACTTCTGGTCTCGCGCTGCCTCCTTGTGGCGAACGAGGGGTTTGCTAGGGGCGACTGACAACAGACCTGAGCCCTAGCAACCGGCAGAGAGACGCTGTATAAAGCCGGAGTCAAGAGATATTGCTGAGAATTACTGTGTTGTTGCTTTCCATAGCATTTGTCAGGCGCGGTGTTAAAATGGAATCTATGTCTGAAGTTCTCGACCCAGTTTTGGCTGAAGTGGGGTGGGGTAGCCGTTATGCTGTCCCCGAGCTCAACGCTGAAAACAAAGCCTTACTGGAGGAGGTGAGGAAACTTATTATTAACATGTTTAATGGCACAGACGTGTTTAGCTTCCTTTTCTCTGTTTGTTTTTGGGTGTCATCATGTGGGTCGTTTAAAATTACTCACTGAAGAATAATGTTGTAACACAAACCGTTGATGAGGTTTGTTTTGACTGAGTGCAGGTTGTGCACACGGTCCTCCTGCAGTGACACCAGGGTCACTGTTCAATTCATTATTTTAAATATTTAAGAGCAGCTGAAATTTCCAAATAAAATGTAACATTTGAATCTTTTTTTCTTGTTAAGTGTCAGATATGTATGTATGGACAAAAGGTCCTCACTTTACAATTTAGATTGTGTTTTCTTAATGTTATTGCACATCGGTTTTCGGTATCTGAATTTTGATTCACTGTGTGCTGTGTCATGATGATGTCAACAGATTTGTAGAAAAGAGATAGAGCGGACACAACTGGAAGACAAACTGGAGAAAAACAAGGAACAAAAGAAGAACATGGCCAATTACCTAAAGAATATTAAAGAAGAGCTGGAAAACACTGAGGTCAGTATCTATGAGTTGTGATATGTTTGTTTTGTGGTGGGTTATGCAGTGTGTGTTATTTGTGTTGTCTAGGCTCTGTGTGAGGCAAAGGAGAGAGAGATAGAGTTAGAGAAACACCTGACAGCCCTCGCGGAGAGAGAAACTAGCCGTCTGACTCAGGACACGGCTAAGAAGCTCCTTAGGAGAGAGGAAAAACACGCTGGAGGTCCGAGCCTTTCATAAATAAAAAATAGAAAAGAGAAGTAGCTATAGATTGTGATGCCACAATAACATGTATCTGTATCCCCAGAACAACATTTTCAAGGCCAAACAGAAGCTGGAGGAGTTCAGGCAGCAGATGAACTGGGACCAGCAGACAATGGATTGCATTTTGGAGGAGTCAGCAGGCAAATATGAGGACACGATGGCCATCAACAAATACGCTCAGCAAGATGAGCAGAGGATCAAGGTAAAGAGATGAAAACATCTCTCTTCTGCAGCACTAACAGCTTTGAGTTATCATCAGCTAACAGCTGTCTAACCTCCCCTGGTGCAGTCGCTCATTCTGGCGATAGAGAAGAAGTCTGTGGAGGCCAATGAAAAGCTCAAAGCACTCGATAAAGAGAAGACTGAGACAAAATTAGCCCAGGTAATGTGTAAAAACACAGCACATCCATGGTGTTATTACTAAAAGTATGTGTAGGCAGTTGTGGTTTCCCATTAAAATCCCTCTGCTGTCGTACCAGCTTGCATTGGATAAGGTGACAGAGAATCTGCAGCAGGCTCACCTGGAGACACAGCAGCTTACCCACCTGTGGGAAAACACTATCAAGAACATGAAGTAACAAGATGCTGAGATGCAGCAGTGTGCACTGGTAAAGCATGGGACATTAAACATCTACTGGTCATTCATTCTAGAGTGAATTCACACAGGAGTCTTTTCTTTTAAATTATTATTGCAGCAACTTGCAAAAGCCAACCAGAAGCTGAGGGAAAACAGGGCCGCCATTGCAGAGAAGAAGCACCTGATGGAGATCCAGAGGAACAACAGGAAAGAAACCGAGAGGAAGTCAGCGGTGGCCAACAAACAGGCAGTAAAACTGCAGCAGGAGCTGAAGGAGCAGGAGAGTGACTGTGGCAGGCTGCAGGATGAGGTGCTGAATGTGGACTAATAATAAACTGCCTTCATATTGATATTATTATAAGTGAACTGACTCTCGTGTGTCCCGCAGCTGAAAAGCTGCAAAGGCAACCTAGAGAGAACAACCTCTGATGTGAAGATGCTGACGTCCCACATATCCACGATGAAGAAGGACATCCAGGACTACAATGACAAGTCAGTGTATCACAGCAGGGCTCTGTGTGTGTATTGACTGGAGCTGTGGTAATGTACTACACAATGTCTGTTTTATGTTTCTGTGTATTTTAGACTGAAGGAAGCCAAGATCCACAATGCTGCGCTGGAGGAGAAACTGAAGGTTGAAGTAGATTTTCCTCAAAGCTAAGAATGGACCTGACAGAAAGGCTGTATGCACTGTGATTTTAAACTCATGGGTTCCCTATCAGGACAGCATGGTGGAGCACAAGTTTATGAAGCTAGAGGTGGAGCGTATGAGGGATCTGCTGTACAACAAGGCAGACGGCGTGCTGTCTTTGGAGAAGAGGAAGCTGAACCTGCAGAAAGCTATGACAGAGAGGGAGGATGAGATCAAGGTGTACAAAGAGCCAGCAGCTGAAGCTCGGTGAACAGGAGAGGCAGAGACTCAGGTAAAAAAAAAACAAATCACTCAGTTCTCAAAGGTTTGTCACATCACTCAATGTCAATCATTGTGTCTCAGTGCTGAACTCAATGAGAAACTGTCCAAGACTGAAACCATTAAGAAACATTTTGAGGTTGTGACCCTGACCAAGGCAGGTCCTGAGGCGGAGGGGGAGCAGTCACAGGCTTTTCAAAAGGAGAAACTCGACAGAGCCACAAAACAGGTTTAAAATCAACCGCTCATTTCATGATGCGGCAGTAAACACAGGGGGTGTTGTGTGTGTATACAGAACACCACCTGTTTAATTCTGTAATGTCCTGCTGTTTTCCAGTGCTCCAAGCTGACCAAACAGATCCGCTCAGCAAAAAACACCAAGAGTGAGACTTTTGAAGAGAAGGACATTAAAGTGACAGAGATGAAGGAATTTAACAAGGTTATTGACAAGATGCTGAATGAGGCCATGGAGAAAATCCCAGACGTCAGACCGGCGCTGGAGAAATACTTCCTGCAGGTGCAGAACAGCTCAAACAGCTCAAACAGCAGGACTAATGCAGCCACAGCAGCGTACCCTTTAATGCTCCTCTCTATTACCCCTCACAGGCCAATGTGTCTCTTCCACCTCCTCCTTCAGCTCCTTCCACCCAGCGGAGCTTCAGGACAAACTCTGCCCGCAGCTCGACCACTTCCAGGTCAGACTTACCCTGAAATGGGTCACACTAGAATACTACACTGATAACAGTTCACCTTTAACAGTCAGTCAGCTCCACAGCTGCAAGGTGTTGGTGATAAAAATGCACAAGATGAATACGACTATAAACAGAGTATAACGAATCGGACTTTGCAGTGCGCAGTGCGGACCAGTGCAGCCTTTGCAGTGTGCAGTGCGGCCTTTGCAGTGCGCAGTGCGGACTTTGCAGTGCGGACCAGTGCAGCCTTTGCAGTGCGGACTTTGCAGTGCGGCCTTTGCAGTGCGGACCAGTGCAGCCTTTGCAGTGTGCAGTGCGGCCTTTGCATGTGCAGTGCGGCCTTTGCAGTGCGGACTTTGCATGTGCAGTGCACCCTTTGCAGTGCGGACTTTGCAGTGCGCAGTGCGGCCTTTGCAGTGTGCAGTGCGGACCTGTGCAGCCTTTGCAGTGTGCAGTGCGGACTTTGAAGTGCGCAGTGTGGACTTTGCATGTGCAGTGCGGCCTTTGCAGTGCAGCCTTTGCAGTGTGCAGTGCAGACTTTGCAGTGCGGACTCAGTAAATAAGTGCGTGTGAGAAAAATGTGCGGGCCGCACTAACACTAAACTTTGATGTCAAGTGGGGGGCCACAAAATATCGGCTCGTGCAGTGCGGACTTTGCAGTCCGCACTGCAAAGTCCGCACTGCGCACTGCAAAGGGTGCACTGCAAAGTCTGCACTGCGCACTGCAAAGGCTGCACTGCAAAGTCCGCACTGCGCACTGCAAAGTCTGCACTGCAAAGGGTGCACTGCAAAGTCCGCACTGCACACTGCAGAGTCCGCACTGCAAAGGCCGCACTGCGCACTGCAAAGGCCGCACTGCACACTGCAAAGGCTGCACTGGTCCGCACTGCGTACTGCAAAGTCCGCACTGCGCACTGCAAAGTCTGCACTGCAAAGTCCGCACTGCGCACTGCAAAGGCCGCACTGCACACTGCAGAGTCCGCACTGCACACTGCAAAGGCTGCACTGGTCCGCACTGCGCACTGCAAAGTCCGCACTGCGCACTGCAAAGGGTTTGATTGTTGTCACCTGTGTCTTGTTAACTCTTGAACAGAGCCATTGCTTGACACTATAGGGGCCCTAGGCGAGAAGGTAACACTGGGGCCCTACGGGCTACTAGATTCTATAGAAATGCCGCCCCAAACACAAAGACATGTACAGTGATGATTATATAAGCAACCTTTTTATTAATATAATGTGGAACACACATATGAAAATATTATCTTAAGGAAATATAAAAAACCTGTACAACACAATCAAAATTCATCATAGAAATATATATTTTCTGAAGACTGTCCACAGTGGTGGAAAGTAACTAAGTATTTGTACTTTGTTACTGTACTTAGGTAATTTTTCATGTATTTTTTATGTATCCCCATGTTAAAAAAAAAACAATCCTTGAGTCCAATTGTCTTGATTTAAACTCTTGGAAATTGAAAGTAAGTACTTGAGACTTTGGTTAAGTAGGCTCATTGATGTAGCACATCTACTTTACTTGAGTATATATTTTGCTGGGTAATTGTACTTTCACTTAAGTACTAAACATCAGTACTTCCTCCACCACTGACAACACAAGATATGATGACTAGTATTGTTATTATTAAGTTTGTCCACAGTGCAGGATCATCAGTGAGACCTGGACACCTTGGACCCTTCCTCTGTTACCAGGTCAGGTGCTGGAGGAGCAGAGGAAGGAGTGGAGGCTCTCAGGTGTTGGACTGCTGCTGGGACGTCCTCTGGAGTTTCCTCACAGGGCTCCACATGGCCTGTGTGGTATAAGACCATAATGATCAGCCTGATAACTAACACTGTAAATAATCCAGATTATTATGTGGAGGTTGTGGCATCTTCATGAGGAGACACAGACAGGGGTTTAAGCACAGCACCTGATGAAAAACATTTAAAAAAGCCATAAAATAACACAACTATATGACAATAATTAACTAGCTTGTCCTTTACAGAGAAACACCTGAGCATTAATAAACATTACATAGACTAAATATATACATTAGTTTTTCCTGCTGTGGTTTAGAGCTCATTAACTCTAACAGTAAGTTGTAACAGCAGCACTTAGCTTAATGCTAAACAAGCTAAAGTATCATTAGCATAGCAGCTACATACTGTTGCTGCATGAGCTAACAAGCTACTTTACAGCTTCATTTACGTTTTTATACGTTTAAGTTTTATATCACGTCATTATATTGACGTTTGTAACTCATTTAGCAGACGTTTGTACGCAGAGCGACTCAGTGAACATTCAGGCTGCAGTATGAAGGAGGCTGTAGTGACGTGAAGCCTGCGTCTCTAAAAGTGTTTAACCCTCATGCATTGTTCGCAAACACTACCCTAATGTGTTGTTCGGGGACAAAAACGTCCCCTAACTTTAACGGTTTTAAAAATATATTAGATAAATATTTTTTTGAAATTTTTTTGCATAGACCTTTTAATTAACTTCAGTTCTAATCAACAGTAGTGAAAAAATCATTTTCCCCCAGGATTTTAACCGTTTAATCACCAATTTTATAAGGGGTGGTGCTGAAGATTGAAAAAAAAAACACACAATATGGCTCATTTTTATAGAAAAGGTGAATGTGGACTGGATTCTTTCTGGAAGAATGGACTTTATTGCATTATTAGTTTTTGCACAGCACTGGATTTTCTTTTTTTCTCCCATTTTGTCCCATAGACTTGCATTATAAACACACTTTTTTTGACTGCACAGCCATGGCACTACATAATCATGCATTCTTGATTGTTGGTGGTTTACCCTGTTGGTAGGAGGTAACATTTGTGATTTTTACAGTTAACAACTTAATGACCATATTAACCCTTTACCTGCAGGCCTGTGCTCATGTACTGTAGTTTCTGGCTTGTATATGGAGTTATAGGGAGTATTTTAGCACATAATTGTGTGTCTACACACTGTGTGTGTATGTTAGAGAGGAAGAGAGCCATTTGCACACTGATCTTGTTGTCTGTGAGTACACACAACCACAGAGTCTTCATAGTAAACAAAAACAAAGAAAGTGTTGCTATGCATGTGTGGCCCTTTGATGTCTCCAAGTGCAGACTAAACAAAACAAAAGGCAAGTGGTCTTACATGTGACCTTGTGGTCATTTGATGGTGAGAAGAGCAGAAAGCAACATGAAGAGAGGATTCACTTGTGCACAATCTCTGGAAATGATTGTGCAGCCTGGCTCTATGAAGGGCCAGGCTGTGAAGCTGTGAAGGCTGCACAAGTAGATCCGTCACTTGTTCACAAGCGAATCCTTCATTCGTTCACAAGTGAATCCTTCATTCGTTCACAAGTGAATCCTTCACTCATGCACAGGTGAATCCTCTCTTCATGCTGCTTGCTGCTCTTGTCACCATTAAATGACCAGGAGGATGCATGCAAGTCTACTAGTGTTTTTGTTTTGTTTAGTCTGAACCTCTCAGCATCAAAGGGCCCGGCGCTTACTTTTAGGGCTGCAACAAATTTACTTTACTTTACTTTACTAAACTA
The DNA here is from genome assembly GCF_900634625.1 of Parambassis ranga. Taxonomy (NCBI): domain Eukaryota; kingdom Metazoa; phylum Chordata; class Actinopteri; family Ambassidae; genus Parambassis; species Parambassis ranga. The sequence goes on along the minus strand of NW_021144797.1, from coordinate 2,331,766 downwards.
CTTTTAATACTAATTTTAGTAGGGGACTAAACTGTAGATTAGATTTGGTTAGTCAATGATTATTTATTATGTTATCAAGTTATCTATCTATGGTGTCTATTTAGTAACATGCACATGTACGTATGGTCGTGTGGAGCGCAACACACCATGGAAAAGGGGCACATAGACTTCACTTAGACTAATTCAGTGATCTCAACTGAGACACTAACCTAAAAGTAAAGTCACTCTACTGGAGGACATGTTTTCCGAAAGCTAAAAAAAAAAAACAGCTATTTTACCCATCCACAACTTCAGACGCCAGAACTCCTGGATGTTTTCATTTTACATGCTTATGCATCGCCGTTGTACGTCTGAATTAGGTAAACTTCACTTACTTAGTAACTTTATTTTCCTGACTTTTGTTGTGACCTAATCTGGTCACCCCGGATTCCCAGACTCCGTCCCCGAAGCACAGAACATTGAATGAAAACCAGTACTGATCAGTTTCAGTTTCGCCTTTATAAAGGGAGAATGCACAGCTCAATACAGACCCCTCGATCTGCTCCTGCAGCTGACCATTTGCATTCTGTCCGTCCCATGCATTAGGCTCGTTTTATTAATCTTACAACAAGGTGTGGTTACATTTACATAGAAAGGCATAAAAGGTAATGTTTTTCAGTGAAACATGCATATTCAATAATCACAAGGTGGAAGGCGTATACGAAACTAAAAGACATTGAAGTTCTCCCACTCACATCTCAGATGTGAGGGTGTGTGTGTATTCTCACAGATCCTCCTGTTACGGCCTTGAGTATATCTTGTCTCTTTGGTTACATCTCTGGGTCAACTAGGGGTTTGCAGTTCGAATATCTAAACACATCATTAAACATCAGAATGCTTTATGACCTCAGCCAGAGGTCTGGATCTATGCACAACCATACACTTTTACCATATATGCAGACAGACATATATTTTGACCAAGTTTGACCATATATTTCCACAATTCCCCCTTTTGGACTCTACTAAGAGTCCAACACAAAATAAGCAAAAGAAACAACAAACGGTCACATCAGCAAATAGAAAACACTGTGTGTAATCAAACAAAACTATGGGTAAAAGTGACATCTATATATAACAACACTGTGAGTAAATGTCCAAACACCCAGTGTGTGCGTATGTGTGTCAAAACCATAAATGAAGGTGCAAAAAAGAAAACTCTGTGAAGAATGTAGTGTATTAAAAAACATATCATCTGAGTACATAAAACGAAACGTGATGGCAAAGTTTAAATCCCTGCATTGAAAATCAGATCGTCCTCCAAGTCCTCTGCCAACAATGGGATAATATAAGAATAATATAAGTAACAAGTAGAACAGTATAAAGATTAATATAAAAATGAATATGTAGTATTACACCTCTGTCCAAGGAACTCGCAGTGTAACCAATAGATCAAAAAAAATTATGAACAACCCTAATATAGTTATCCTAACAAGAAAACAAATACATGTTATACATCATAGTATGTGGGGGTATTTTAATCGGTCGGTCTTTCACCGTTCCCGCCCCCTGTAATAGTCAAACTAAATAGAAATTAAACTGGTAATCTGTCCGTGTGTGAGTGTGTATATGTGCTAGAATGTCAGAGTCAGGCAGGAAAAAAAATATATTTTTTGTTTTAAAGGCACACGTTAACAGTCAGGTGTGTAAACAGATTCTGTGGTGTAATCAGGAAATAACACATCATAAAATGTCAGATCATTGACGTAGAAATGTCTTAATCACTGCCCATGTAAACACTAGTAGAACAATACACCAGCCTGCAATGAAAATGTTCAAAAGTGTGTTATTCAACCGTCCACGAGTGGGTCTCGATCCGTCTGCCTCGTCCATCCAGCCCCCGTCAGGTCCTCTGGTCCTCAGGATGCGTCTTCTTTCTTCGGATCCCTGGGGTTAGACTACCCGGGATCCTTGATCTCTGTCAGGGGATTATTCTGCCCCTTTTGTGACAGGATCTGTGTCTGAATCAGCCGATTCAGACTTCTGTGCCCTCAGATCAGTTTGGACGTCCTGTAGAGAGCGTTGAGGCTCCTCTGCGCCTGCGCACTGGCTCCAGTGATACCAGGTGTTCCCCTTTCCTCTCAGCCGAACCGCGTGAGAGGTGCGTTCCGTCACCTGATAGGGACCGGTCCACCTTGTTCTCCGACCACTTCCTTTTATCACCTTCAGGAGGACCCACTCAGCTGTGTGTGGCTCCTTCTGGACTCACCATCTCTCCTTTCTCCTGTAATACAAATTCTAACACCAAAGCTTCAAATTCATTATATTATGGTTAATATTAATACCATACTGCATGCTTCTTCAGTCTCAGCCGGCCAGCTGGTCCAGGAAACTGTCGACCTGTAAGAAGCTCATAGGGTGTAGATTATATGGCGTTATTACCAGAACATCAATACAATAGATAATACTTGAACCCATATAAATTTGGTCTGTGCACAGATTTTAGCCAATTTTTGTTTTAGGTTTGATTCATCCTTTCCACCTTTCCTTGAGATTGTGGATGATAAACAGTACCAAAAGCATGCTTCTTTTTTTTTTTTTTTTTTCGGAAAACCATGTCTAGGGATGTAGGTGTTAATCAGAAATTTAATAACAGTTTGTCACGACACCCCACATGGCCTACCCCATGTGCTTCTTCCATGGCAGTCTGTCTCAGTCCAGGTGGCAGTATGGGGCGTCCGTCAGGCCCTCTCCATACTCCTCCTGTGTCAGTCGCCCCTCTAGCTTTCCACAGTGTTTTTTCCTGTGGAGAGGCTTTGTTTTGCAATTGCATCAAATCAGTCCAATCAACAGGGGGAGGCAAGTCTGTTTCTGAACACATAAAAATCATTCGCTCAACATAGCCTGCTGCCTGTTTTGCTGCCTGATCTGCTGCATTGTTTCCTCTTGTGACCCTGTCAGTTCCTGCTCCATGACCTTTGCACTTAATAACAGCCACTTTGCTAGGCAACAACAGAGCTTCAGCAAGCTCTCTCATTTCAGCCTCATGCCGTATAGGTTTGTTAGTTGCAGTGAGAAAACCTGCTCTCAGCCATTGCCCTAATTCCACATGCACTGCTCCTGCCGCATATGCTGAGTCAGTAAAAACATTGATGTCCTGTCCTTGACCTATCTTTAGTGCCTCAATCACTGCCCTCACCTCGGCTCTCTGCGCTGACTGCTGTGCCTCTAATCTTTCTGCTTTCAGTGTTCTCATTTCTTCCCCTGTGTCTTCAACAACCGCGTATGCTGCTCTGAGTCCTTCTGTGTCATGTCTAAAACAGCACCCATCTGTGAACAGATTTCTGGCCTCTGTTAGTGGTGTGGCCTGTAAATCCATTCTGACTTTTTCTTCTCTGGTTACCCTCTCTACACATGTGTGTGGCTCTCCAGCTCCTATCTGCTCTGCCATGTTGATGCCCTCATGTGTGAAGGTGATGTTTGGTGCTTCTAAAATCTTGCTCAACCTCCTCTGTCTCAATGAGGTGAGTGTGAATGTCTCTGAGTTCACGTATGCCACTACACTATGTGTTGTCAGTACATACAGCTGGTGTCCCATGACCATGTGTGCGGTTTTTTGAATTAGCTTAGCTATTCCTGCTGCATGTTGTGTGCACTGAGGATGTTTTTTTTTCCATGTATCAGTATTACTCTCTCTCCCCCTATTACTCTCTCTCCCCCTTTTCTCTGGAACAGGATGCCATTGATGCAGGCATCCGTTCCAGAGACATCCAAATAGAAAGGTAAAGTGTAGTCAGGTGAGGCTAGTTCTGCTGCAGTGGCCAAAGATTGTTTAAGAGCAATGAATGCTTGTTCCGCGGCCTGCGTCCAATTTAGGCGAGCTGACACATTACGCATGCCATGTTCTTTGTCAAGGTCTCTGAGAGGTTGTGTGAGGCCCGTGTAGTTAGCAACAAAGTTTCTACTGTAGCCAGTCAGACCGAGAAATGAGAGCATGTCCTTCACTTTATCAGGACGCGGATGATGCAAAATGGTAGATTTGTGCGAAGGCGATATGCTGACCCCCTTTTGTGAAACAATGCGTCCTAAGAAAGCAACTTGTTTCCTGACTAATTGGAGTTTAGATTTGCTGACCTTAAAACCAGCTGTGGCCAGATGTTGCAAAACAGCCTGCGTGGCATCCAGGCAGATTGCTGCCGTTGGAGCTGCGATAAGAAGGTCATCAACGTACTGAATGAGTGTAGTGTTTTCTGGGAGGGTGCAGTGACTGAGTATCTGTTTCAAAACCTGATTAAAAATACCGGGGGAGAGCGCAAAACCTTGAGGTAGCCTGGTGTAGCGATACTGTGTTCCCTGATATGTGAATGAGAAAATGTCTCTGCATTCAGGTGCCAGAGGGAGACAAAAGAAAGCATTAGCTAAATCTATGCAGGTGAACCAGCTCTGTGAAGGATCCAGTTGGGCCAATGCCACGTATGGATTCGGAACTGGTACCGTGGGGGTTGACAGTACAGCGTTAATGTCCCTCAGATCATGTGCCATGCGATATTTACCTGTCCCTTTCTTTTCTACAGGTAGGATGGGAGTATTCCAGTCTGAGTGAGAGAGTTCCAGCACGCCATTTTCAAAGAGTCCATGAATAGTATCTGCAATGCCAGCTCCGGCTGCTGGCTTGTGTGGATACTGTGGTATCCACAAAGGGCCTGGTGTGTTAATCTGAAACGTCACAGGTTCACAGTCCACCAGACCCACGTCAGTGGGGCCGTCTGCCCATAAATGTGGTGGCAAGCTGTCAATCACAGCCTGTGCCAGAGGATGATCAGTTTTCTCTCTACCATGATGTCTAGCAAGCAGTTCATGTGCCAGAGTGACAGTGTTCATAGTTGAAACAGTTATTTTGTATGCTTTAGCAGATGGAGAATACATGATTTGAGGTAAAGGTGTGGGTTGCCAGTCTGATTGCCCCATGGCACGTTTAACAATGCCACCTAGTTCTTTGGCCTGGTGGTTTGGATGTACAGCTAATGAGACGTGGGGATGCCCTTCGTCACTCATCATGTACCAAGACATTTGTTCTGGACTGAGGTCCACACCGGCTGCCACGCCCTCAGGTGCCACAAAAATGTCTCGGACTGTAATAGACCAGTCCTGTCCCTCTAGGGAGTGCGCAAACTTCTCATGGTACCAATCAGTTTGCTGCCTGTCATAAAATAGAGTCACATGAGGGGGGTCAGGGGGAGAAACATATGGTTCGACCTGCGCTATCCAGGGCTTCCACCGCAGGTAGGCAGAGAGGATTCCTGGGTTCTGGGGAGTTTCAGGATGTAACATGCCCCAGTAGATGTCAGCACATGGGTCAGTCACAGGTCTCATCAGATATTGTCCGCCTGTGTCTGCAACATTACAGTGGAACATGGTGCCGTCCGGCAGTGTCACTGTCAGCCCGTCTGGGCCGCACAAAATAGATGCTCCAAACTTAATCAGCAAGTCTCTCCCCAGTATATTCAGAGGCAGAAGAGGTGAGTGTACAAAACAGTGTGAAACAGTCTGATGTCCCAACTGAGCAGTCATGGGAGTGGTTATAGGCAGAGTCTGTTTATCCCCAGAGAAGCCCATCACAGTGATAGAGTTGCTGGACAATTCCATAGAAGATGATTGAAACAATGTAGAACAGGTGGCGCCAGTATCCACCAGAAAAGGCAGTGTCTCATCCTCTACTTGCATAGATAACATCGGATCTGCCGTGCCGATGTAATCTGAGCTGCTCTGTGGGGCTCTGTGTCATTGTTGTGAGAAGTCACAATCCCACTGTTCCCAGCCGGAAACAGGAAACTGTCCAGTGAATGTAGGTCCTGGGGGGCGGGAGGAAGCCCTCCGTGGACCAGACGCTGCACGTCCTCGGGCATACTGTCCCTGTCTGTGTGGACAGTCTTTGGCCCAGTGTCCCAACTCCTCACAGTAATAGCAGCGGTCACGACTTGGGTCTCCCCTCGGCTGTCCCCTAAGTGTTCCACCCCTTCCGCGCCTGCCTCTCCATCTGCCCCTCCCTGATCCGTATCCCTGTAGGACCCCGTAGGCTGCTGATAATCAGGAGAATAAGGTGGTGGAGGCACCCAAGGTGTGACAGGAGGTGCGTCAGAGCTTTCAGTGACAACCATGACTTTATTATTTTTCTTTCTTTTTTGTCATTGGCCTTCTGTCTGGCCTCAGTCAATTGCAGTTTCAATAATTGTGCTTGCAAATCCTGGACATCCTTACTGTCAGCTTGTGCTGCGTCTTGGGCACGAGCCAAATGATGCACTAGATGTCTCTCCCACACACTGGAATCACACCCTGCCATGTCTGGGTTATTATCCATGGCAGTTTTTACAGTCTCAGGAACCCCGTTTAGGATGGCGGTCCTGTACCACACCCTCTGAATGCCTGGGTTGCCAGGGTGGCACCCGGTGTGTTTGATCCATGTGTCTTTGCTTTGATTAAGATATTCTCTTGGACTCTGTTTGGGGTCCCATCTCAAAGTGGGAACTGCGGCTCCAGCAGGCAGAGGATATTTATGTCTTAGTGCTCTGCCTATTTCAGTGCTGACCTGAGTGAAAGGTGTGTCATCTCTCTGTCTAGTAGTGGCGGCGTCCTCCTCTATGTCCCTCACTTCTGAAGCTGTAAGACACCTAGAAATAACGGCCCGAAAATCACCTAGAGCGAGTCTGTGACCTGCTGTCAGACTGTCAAGTTGACTCAGCCACATTGCTCCACCTTCGGCCACTGGAGGTAATTTATCCACTAGTGCCTGTACATCACCTAGTGGGAATGGACGATATTTGATCTGGTGTTCAGTTTGAATCAATGGTAACTGATAGTTGAGTGTCTGTGTATTATCATGTCCTTGAGATCTAGTTGTCATGTGGTGTGTTTTGCGTCTGTGTGCTAAGTGTTCAGCTTCATGTGTTTTCAACCACTCCTCAGTAGCCTTGGCCTGTCTCTGTAATAGATCAAACATCTCTCCCTGCTCCGCGGACCAAACACCCTCGACCTGCATCTGAATTCCAGCTGTCCTCCCTTCCTGTGATCCATCTTTCCACACGCCTCCCACGTGAAGTGTAGCGTCTCCAAATTGGGGGTTAGCGTGTGCGTATGTGTGTGGTGTTAAGTCCTGAGCCATAGCAGCCCGCAACTCCTTTAATTCTTCCTGCAACTGTTGCACCTTGTCTATTTCTCCCTGCTTTGTGTTCACAATGTCTGGTGTCTGTGTTCTGTGTGACAGCGGGGCTTCAGCTGCAACACATAGTGCTCCGTCGCAGCTCAGTTCTCTGTCCTTTCGCAGCTGGAAAGGTGAAAGGGCAGGGGCCTCTGGAGGCCCTTCACGGGTGCTAACTCCTGAGGGTAAAGCAGACACACTACTCACTTGGGACGTGTGAGAGCTGTCATCAGACCACGCCTCAGAGGAATCAGGCATGTCTGTTATGGCCAGTGTGCCTTGAGTTATTTGTAAAACTGGATATAATCCAGCAGGTGAATGAGAGGATGGTGGTGCAGTAGGAGGGGGTGGTGTATACGGTGGGGGATCCTTAGGTTTTTCTGCTTTGGCATCCTGTGTTTTGGGCTTCTCAGTCATGAGGTGAGTTACACCCTGACCTATTAAAGCCCATCGCGCCCACTGAACTCTCTTCTCCTCTGCTTTTTCCTGCTCCCTCTTAAATCTCCCTTTCTTAGACCAGCCACACTGCTCTGCACTCTTCCTGGCCTTCTCCCTCTCTGCCTTCGCTTCACCCTCCTTTCTCCAAAACTCCTTCTGTAAACAACCTCTATCTTTCATGCCACGGCCTATTTCTCCCAGCAAATTAATGACTGCCTCCCTCATCTGAGTCATCTCTTCAGATGCGGTTTTAGAGTCAAAAGCCTGATGCAGCGCTTTCTCTAAAATAATCAGTTGAGCTTCTACTGTTTTTAGTGGGCTGTTCGGACCCCACCCATCATCAACAGTGTCTCTGTTAAATTCTCCGTCCATGTCGTCAGTCATCAAAGTCTCAGTCATGTGATTACGTGAAAATTAAAACTAAAGCTTAATAATAATGTGTTATTTGCAAAACTGTGCTCAGAAGAGTTAACAAAACTATGATGTTAGAAAAGTTCAGAAACTATGTTCACATCAGAAATATATACAAAAGTATGTGCACAACAAAACACTAATCCAGTTCGTGAGTGAACCTACTTCAACAGGCCACTGCTTTACGTTTACACCGATTAAGGTTTCCAGCAGTGCTGCTGCTTCAGTTCACCTCGTCTCTGGCATTCATACACATTCCACACTCATGCTTTACCCATTTATACTGCGAGCTCGGTGTGTGTGTGTCAGTACTGTCACTTCTCTTTGTTTCTCTTTAGGGGTGCTTCGTGAACTCACAGGACTTATTCTCTGGTCTTGCCGTCCAGTGTAAGAACGGCTCACAGTTATTTCATTAATTACTCTCTACTCTCTGATCTTGTCGTCTTTATCTCAGACGACTCACAGTTTATGAGTCTCAGAGTTCCTTTCTTTTCTAGATTCTGGCCGACTGAGAAATATGGCACGCTGTGTCCCTGGTACTCAGTCCAATGGATTCGAGACTAGCCTCTGTCCGTGACACCAGAATCTTATATATCTGTAATTTGGAAGCCTGTTGACTTACTTCAACTCCCGCCTAACTAGTGCGGTCATTGTTTCAGTTTCCAGTCTGTCCAACATGCATACCATGTGTTTTTGCCTGGTCTTGTTCTCTCTCTCTTTTCTGTAGTGATTTAGGGTTCCTCAAGCCCCGGGCCTCAAACCCAGCTTTTCCGGCCCCTCGTCAGAGTACCGGTGGAGTCGCCACACTCAGGATTTTCTGCTACCCCTTTTTCTCTTATTCCTCTGCAGGCATTATCCCTCTGCAGGCATTATTCCTCTGCAGGCATTATTCCTCTGCAGGCATTATTCCTCTGCAGGCATCATTTACTTATCTCTTAAACAGCTGTAGTCATTACTCATTTACCGTAGTCATATACATTCACTTACGGTTATTTCACTGTAGTCATATTCATTCACTTACAGTTAAATTCATTCAGTCAATGTTCTTTTTGCTTTTACAGACAGATTACTACTAAGACTCGGGACACGTTACATTTTAGAGTAGTCAATGCAGATATAAAAGGTCTGCTTACCTTATTGTTGCCGGCACGTGTCCTCTGTCTGTTCGTAATCGGCCCTTGTGTTCAATTGACGGATCTGAGGATGATGTTTTGCCCTTTGATCCCCTGGACGAGCCCCCAATTGTTGTGACCTAATCTGGTCACCCCGGATTCCCAGACTCCGTCCCCGAAGCACAGAACATTGAATGAAAACCAGTACTGATCAGTTTCAGTTTCGCCTTTATAAAGGGAGAATGCACAGCTCAATACAGACCCCTCGATCTGCTCCTGCAGCTGACCATTTGCATTCTGTCCGTCCCATGCATTAGGCTCGTTTTATTAATCTTACAACAAGGTGTGGTTACATTTACATAGAAAGGCATAAAAGGTAATGTTTTTCAGTGAAACATGCATATTCAATAATCACAAGGTGGAAGGCGTATACGAAACTAAAAGACATTGAAGTTCTCCCACTCACATCTCAGATGTGAGGGTGTGTGTGTATTCTCACAGATCCTCCTGTTACGGCCTTGAGTATATCTTGTCTCTTTGGTTACATCTCTGGGTCAACTAGGGGTTTGCAGTTCGAATATCTAAACACATCATTAAACATCAGAATGCTTTATGACCTCAGCCAGAGGTCTGGATCTATGCACAACCATACACTTTTACCATATATGCAGACAGACATATATTTTGACCAAGTTTGACCATATATTTCCACACTTTCCTTCCCTGACAGTGTGCAAATGGCTCTCTTCCTCTCTAACATACACACACAGTGTGTAGACACACAATTATGTGCTAAAATACTCCCTATAACTCCATATACAAGCCAGAAACTACAGTACATGAGCACAGGCCTGCAGGTAAAGGGTTAATATGGTAATTAAGTTGTTAACTGTAAAAATCACAAATGTTACCTCCTACCAACAGGGTAAACCACCAACAATCAAGAATGCATGATTATTTAGTGCCATGGCTGTGCAGTCAAAAAAAGTGTGGTTATAATGGAAGTCTATGGGACAAAATGGGAGAAAAAAAGAAAATCCAATGCTGTGCAAAAACTAATAATGCAATAAAGTCAATTTTTTTACTGATGTTTGACATGACCAAGACTGTAATAAAGGTTAAAAAAATCCAGTCCACATTCACCTTTTCTATTAAAAATGAGCCATTTTGTGTTTTTTTTTTTTTCAATTTTCAGCACCACCCCTTATAAAATTGGTGATTAAAGGGTTAAAATCCTGGGGGAAAATGATTTTTTCACTACTGTTGATTAGAACTGAAGTTAATTAAAAGGTCTATGCAAAAAAAATTCAAAAAAATATTTATCTAATATATTTTTAAAACCGTTAAAGTTAGGGGACGTTTTTGTCCCCGAACAACACATTAGGGGTAAAATTTGCCCACAGTGTACCGTTGACCTATGAAAAATTTTAAAATCATATTAACAAAATTTATGTAAAATTAAGCTTATTGAGGAAAAATGATTCAATTTATCCACATATTGACAAAGTTATGGCCAAAATAAACAGAAAAATTTCTCTCAGAGGACAAAAATGTCCCGAACACCACATGAGGGTTAAGTGATACAATGTGAAAAAGACAAACAGTGGTGGAGTAAGATGAGGCTGAGCTGTGTTACAGACTCTTCCCTCTCTTGTTTTGTCCTCTGCTCCTTCCCTTGCAGCCTGCAGAGTGTGTGCTTCCTCCTTTATTTTGAACGAGCCGCTCCTCTCTGCTTCCAGCAGCTGTCACAGGGCCCCGTGGGGGCGAGGGGGGGAGCCCCGAGCACTCTCATGCTCAGGCCCTAGGCAATAGCCTGGTTTGCCTACCGTGTTGCGACGGCTCTGGACGCTGATTGGATGTTTACTCAGGGTGTGTGTGTGTGAGCTGCAGCCTGTGAATACACACAGTGGACGGACAGACATGCTAATAAAAAGTGCCCCTTCTTGTCAGATTTTTCCGCTACCGATGATAATTTTGTCAACGCGTAATATATTAAATTTGTGAGTATATTAACATGTGCTTTCTCAACGTCTAAAACTTTGATTTGAGGGGGCACTGCCCCCTCTTGCCCCTGCCTAGAACCGGCCTCGAACAGAAAATGCTGAAGACAAGAAAAATATAATATTCATATTTTTAGGGTATTCAATAATACCTTAAAATACAACATATGAAAAGCCTGGAAATGAACAATAACAGTATGAAGCCATTGAAAGAATAGCCTGTCAATTTACCATATGAAAGGTCTGAGGCTGGAACAATACCATAACTGTTGGGGCTATGTAGGTAAATTGTATCATATTTTGCTCTGTGTTAGAAAACTAGTCTGTATATTCTGATCTTTGCACATTCCACTCTTTATCACTCATATGCCAGCCAAGGCCACAGAAGGGAGTGAGGCACATGCACTCCCATGATGAAAGGGCTCATTAAAAAATATCAATACCCATGTAACTTTAATCACGCCTGCCCATGTAACCATGATTTATTATTTGTGCTTAATAAATACTGCTCACAGGGAGAGACGTGGATTTGAATGTGGAAAAGTAGTATCCAGCTGAAGGATGATCAACATGACAGATATAATGCTTAAAATCTGAAAAAGACTACAAATATGGCTGCTTTGTATGCCTCTGTGTGTCATCCTGTCACCATGGAAACAGCCCTGCCTGCCTAATTAAGCCCTAATTAAGACACCTGTGTGATTCTCCTTTTACTCCTCTCAGGGCAGGTCTTATGTATTTTAATGGGGGTGCAACCTTCAAACTGCAACAGCATTCAGACAAAAAAAACCCACAACCGAGGGCACTAGCAAGGTTTACTCTACAAATGTGTGCGATTTCCTGTTGATCCAGTCAAATATGTGGAAATCGTGGCGAGTTATAAAATAGGTTTGCTCTTTTCCAGTCGCTTAACCGTTTATATGGGCTGTAAATGAGGAAAAGTCCGGGACTCTTCCCGAACAGCTGGCTCTACAGGCAAAACGGTTTGGTGTTGAGTTTTAAGAGTGACACCATCAGAACGCAAACCATTTTTCCTTTGACACAGGTGATCCCATCGCACAGCCGTGCTTCTGTCTGTAAAAGTTCCCATTGTACTGGAAATAAGTGGTGGTCAGGCAGAGGTCCAGCAGGTCACAGATGTGGTCTGGCGTTAGGTTGGTTCTCTCCTTGAGTGTGCTGTCTTGTGTGAGGCACGTCCTTACCATCTCTGTGGCTTCTGATGTAGGGATGCAAGTAAACAAGACATCATCTTTCTACCACATACAATGCAGTGATTCCATCCATTCCCAGGAAGTATGCACGTACTCACAATAAGAACAAAGGGCTGTCAACCAGTCCCCCTCCGGCAGTCTCATAGTCGTTAGCCAGTCATTAGACACACCTGGCCCAGTCAGCCAGAACATCACAGGTAAGTATGGAAACATTTAGTGCTATTGTTTTTTAAGTTTGACCCAGACCCACCCACATAGGTCTGTAAACCACATATAAACCATGTTTCCCACCAAACAGTTAGAACTGACGAAGCTGCTTGGAGGAGCAGAGAAACGTCTTCAAGAAAACTCTACAAGTCCAGACGCCTTGCTTCAATCTTCTCTACGTATGATGACCTGGATGACTGAGAATCTTCATCAACATACATAGATTAGAGTAGAATATAGCATGTCCTTCCAATGTGGCTGCACTGTTGAAGATCTGAATGTTCCCACACCATCAATACTACCAATATGCAGATACACCTGGTCACCTATAGAACTCTACAGCATGTGTTGTCAGCAACAATACACTGTACTTTACCACAGACACAAAATGGCTGACATGGAATGACAATGGCAGGCAGCAGAGTGTGTGACTGACAAAAGTCAAGGATCATTGGTGGGCAGCATCACAGCTCCATAATTTAGGAGAAAAGCAGAGAAGATGACTAATATTGACCAGGTTGCTTCACATACTATTGAATCACATTAATCAACTGGTGCAGCTGTAGTTGAAATGACAGGATGTGACACAGTAGCTTCATCATGTCATTGAGGGAGAGACAAAGCACATGATACACACAGCCTTACAGAAATAAAGGCTCTCTGTTGCATTAACACTGTTTCATTAAGGTTAATTACAACATAACAGCATGAAACAGCCATGATCCAGACACTGTCACTCAGCCATTTTGAGCCTTAAAACCTTCTAACACAGACTCAAAATGGCTGCCATGGAAGAACACAAAATGGATGCCAAAAGAAGAGTCAGTGACTGACAGAAGTTCAGATCAACACACTGACAACCTATTCACATACAAGGCACAAATCCACACATTAAATAAAGCAGGTAAGATTATGACACCTGACTCCATCCACTTTACACAGCACACATCAAGTCTGATCTCTTATCACACACTGTACTAATCACATGTCAAACATGGCACACCCCACTATGACATACACAATCTCAGCAGCACTGATTACACTGTCCCACACAGCTTCATTAATGATGACAAACATATAAGACCAAAATCAGTCTGTCTATGAAAGCAGCCACACTCAGAATTCACTGCTGATACTGTCAGACAGGCTAAAACACACAGCAGCAAAGAGGTGAATGTAGAATCTTATATCACACAGAAAACCACACCACAGTCAGATCTAGAGCTGTGCGATTTGACGATAAATGATCATGAAGGATTTGAACGTATCGGCGATCTACCAGAATGGACAGATCGTTTTATCGTCCATAGAGCACGTTCTATTAATTGCAGTTCTATGTTCACGCAGACGCATGAGTTTTTTTCCTCGTCCAACTCTCAGTGCGCTTAATGTGAACACGACCAACCAATGACAGCCTCCCTGTTAGGAAGCTACGGCTAAAAACGAAAAGAGAACGGAGCAACTGGTCCCTAAAACGAACTCCACCTTTATGTTCGGTACTGTTTCTGCTGGCAGCAGCGGCGCGTCTTCTAAGCCCGTGTCTGTGTGTGCGCGCGACGTGTGTCGCAGTGGAAGGGCCGCGTGTATTATAATGCTACGAGCACGTACGCGCCCACCTCTCTGAACATTACCAGCTCGTTATATTCAGGTTTGCTGCTGTTGTGCCGTCAGCAGCTCTTCTACACCTGTGTGTGTGTGTGTGCATCAGATGCAGACGGAGGCAACAGCTAATGACGTCACCAAAACAATAACGCAGGCATTTGATGAAGAGGCTCCATGAGGACTCTAGTAAACGGTGGACAGAGCTGACAGCAGCAGCTCCGTTTGTCCTTAGATATGATTCCCATTAAAGTTTGATCATTTGTTCTAAATCACATTGAACTTTAAGAGTTACTTACTTAATACTTTACAGAATTACATTAGTCTTCTTTTTAACCTATTTGAAATAAAACTTTATTTTGTTCTGTAAGTTATTTAAATTTTCATGTGTATTGAAAACTAATACTGAGTGCACGTTATCAGTTGTTGTTTGCCTTTAAAATCTACTGATAGTTTTTGAGAGGTGACAGAGCAGGCTACCTGACGTCATTTACACAGAAACATGCAAATTAGTGTCAATGTAAAAACAAATCGTGATAAAATCGAGATCGTGATTCTATCATTAAAGAATCGTGATATAAAATTTTTGCCATATCGCCCACCCCTAGTCAGATCTTTGACATAGTACAGCTCCTAGTTTGCCAATCAATATAAATAAAAATAGGCTAACCCACACACTAGCATCAATATTACTAAGTAAAGAGGGACTGATTATCCACAGACATCTGTCAGCCATTTTGTAAGCCTGAAAACCTTCTATCAGAAAAAAGATGGCTGACATGGAAGCACAAGCAGCTGAGTATGTGATTAATACAAGTTCAGGATCATCGGTGCTGTGCATAGGTGTCAGGCAGCTCAATTTACAACAGCATAGCATACAAAAAGTAACAAATATGAATCAGCATGGCTGCAAAATAAACACAGGTCAAGAAACAACCATCACCATGATGCATATAGGTCATACTGATGGTGTGTGAGTGACCCTGTTAGCAGACTGGGAGCTGTACTTGTTATTTAAAGTTCATTACTAATCCAGGACTTCTGGTAATTACCCACAAACACAGAAAGGTCCCTGCGATCTACAACCACATGTCAATGAGCTAAAAAAGGCTAACCCACACATTAGCATCCATGTTACTACTACAAAGAGGTAGCTGATTATCCACAGTCATCTGTCAGCCACTTTGTAAGCCTGATAAACACCTAACAGAAACAAAATGGCTGACATGGGAGCACAAGACAAAATGGCTGCCAGAGGCCATGACTGACAAAGTTCAGATCACGTCTTCTGTAGACAGCCTCACTGCTTAATGTAATGAACACCATAACACAAAAACAAGTCTGAAGCAGCACAGAGGCAAAGTCAGCACAAACCAAGAACAAGCAGCAGGTGCATTCTCACAGCTTTAGTCTGTCCCTCAGCCACATTACACACTTACTATAAACACCAGTCTGTCAACCTGATTTAAATCGTATAAACTGCCAGTGATGAAAGAGTGAAGCACACATTTGCATCAGAAGCAGCAGAACAACACACAACACACACAAGAACTACATCTGTCAATTAGTAAAAAGGCTGTCCCACATATTAATGCTACCAAGGTGATGACAGTGTGCTTTAACACAGCACTCATCATCTATGGCCTCTCCTTATTACACTTTCAGTCACAACACACTGCACTAACCACAGTAACCAAACATGGCAGACCACTGTCATTTACCCAGTCACAGCTGCACTGATGCTTTTACACTGTCCCACACAACTTCATTCATTGAGAGCATTATAGCACCAAAGCAGCACATTAATATGAAACCACACATGATTAGGACTCACTGACCCTGTTAGCCTTTCACATGCAGCAAAATACACTAACTACTTTAATAATTTAAATTAAGTTTAATTAATTTAATTTAATATTAGCAATATGCAGAGAGAAGACAGCATGAAACGGCCACATCATTACAGAGCTTCAGCAATATTAAGCAATGCTTATATTCTCAGTTCACTGTTAAAATGAATGAGCCCTGCTCCATTTAGCACCTGATTAACATAAGCCACAGTACTTTTCCATTAGCAGGCTAGCAGCCACAGGCTAACAGCCACATGCTAGCAGCCACATGCTAGCAGCCCCAGGCTAACAGCCACGCCTGTCTGTACCAAACCAGCACGGCACAGACCGTTTGTAAAACACACCATAATCTCCAAAAAGCAGCCAGCACCATGAGAAGAGCTTTAAGAGACATTTCTTCCAGAACATTCCATCAACAGAGCTCAGCACATTTGAAACAGCAGCACATGTTAAACAGGCCAACCATTAGACTCACAGCAGAGCAGGTTATTGGACAAATACACACAGCACATCCACATTATCTCCACACTGCACAATAACACCAATGTATGAAACGTTTTTAAACATGTAGCAACATTATCAGCATGACTATGTTAAGCTAGGAAGCTAACAGCAAGCGGGAGGAGCAAACCGCGTCTTACCTCTCATAAGCTGATGAAGGAGGGTCTGACCGTTGTTCGCGCCACACGGTTTTTATATCAGGGCCAAGGGTCCAATCAGATGTCCCCTTCAGTGACCGTGCACCTGGCTGTCATAGGACGGACTGTCTGTCAGTCAGTCAGTCAAATGTCAGCCATGTTGGTCAGTTTGTAACTGGTATCTTTATTGGTTAAGAAAAGGCCGGTCATTATTCAAAATAATAAGTGTACTCAGTAACGAATTGTGATGTTAAAAATAGCGAAGTACATTATTTTGTTACATTTGTACTTAGTACAAGTAAAAGTACTGGCTTAAAAATAAAGTACAAGTACCCAGAAAAACTACTTAATTACAATAGTTACTGCCACCCTTGGATATATGCTGTCCACCCCTGGACACATGCAGTCCACCCCTGGACACGTGCAGTCCACCCCTGGATATGTGCAGTCCACCCCTGGACACATGCAGTCCACCCCTGGATATATGCAGTCCAGTGCAGTGTGGCATGCTCTGATCTGTACAATGGAGAAACCAAACAACTACTCCAAAAACTGGCCTTCAATGTTTGTCAAAGTTTGACAAGATGCTTATGTTTAAGGCAAAAGCTGTGACCTTGTTCAAGTTTTGCAGCTTATTTTCGCTCGAAGCCGTGAAAACATGTTAATCAAACAGACGAGGTGGCCGAGTGGTTAAGGCGATGGACTGCTAATCCATTGTGCTCTGCACGCGTGGGTTCGAATCCCATCCTCGTCGTTTCATATTTTAAGGTCAACGTCCTGACACAGGATCATCAGTTGATGGTGTCATAAACATTCCAACTTCAGACAGTTTGGACAGTAATACTGGTGTCCTATCTACACAGATCAGTCTATGGAGAAGTCCACAGTCTGTGCATTGGTCCAGCTGTAGTCATTAATGGAAAACCCACATTCAGTAGGTCAGGAAATGAGAATATGTGAAAAGGTTCAATATTGAAGACACCTGGAGCCACTCTAACCAGATAATGAACTCAAAACACCTGCAAAGGCCTTTAAATGGTCTCAGTCTAGTTCTGTAGGCTACACAACCACGGGGAAGACTGCTGACTTGACAGTTGCCCAAAAGACGACCATTGACACCTTGCACAAGAAGGGCAAGACACAAAGAGGCTGGCTGTTCACAGAGCTCTGTCCAAGCACATTAACAGAGAGGGAAGGGGAGTACAAGCAAGAGGGAGTACAAAGTGTTCTGCCCAAACAGGGACTTGAACCCTGGACCCTCAGATTAAAAGTCTGATGCTTCCAATTCGTCACTAGTACACTTCATGTAGTGCAGTGAGTCCTGATTGACTTGCAATTGACCCTTTGTACATGGGGGATTAGCTCAAATGGTAGAGCGCTCGCTTAGCATGCGAGAGGTAGGGGGATTGATGCCTGCATCCTCCAGCCTGCATTTTAGGAAGGAGGGTGTAGCTGGATGATGAGGAAAACAACAGTCAGCATCATCTTCCATAAAAACACATGACAATAACGTGTGAGACAGAGAGTTTATGATCAGTGCTCCCCCTGCTGGTTAGGACATATGATGACATTTTAAATGTACCAGTCAAAAGTCACTCAGTGGTTTGTCTTTGTTTTTATGACTTTCTACATTGTAGCTTCATCCTGAAGACATCAGAGCTATGAAGGAACACATGTGGAATGATGCAGTGAACACAAAGTGTTAAACCAAGCAGAATATGTTTGATGTTTGACATTCTTCCAAGCAGCCAGCTTTTGCTTTGATGACAGCTTTGCACACTCTTTGCATTCTCTCAATCTGAACTGAACCACCAATGCTGTGCAATGCTGACATCTAGTGGTGGAATCGCAGGCTGCAGCCTCCTCATTCCAAAATCCCTCCTCCACATAAAGTCAAAAGTTCTAAATGTGAGTCATTAAATGAGAGGTTCCAGCAGAAACGTCCAAACATCTGAAGAGAAGCTGAGAAGCCTGAGATACAGGGGCTACAAGCTGAGCTTCAACTGTTCCTGTTTAGACAATAAGAACAGATCATCACTGTCTTTTAAAATGTTCTGATCAAATCACATTAGTTTGTATATTTATCTTACACACAGTCCATGTCTTGTTTGTTTTGTAGAGGTTTAGTCTTTTTGTGTCTTTCGTTTGCAATGTGTTCATTCAGTTTACTCTGGTGGTTTCTTATGTTTTTGGATTTTGTAATTTTAGAAGCAGCTAGAAAAGTTTCTATTTTCCTAAGGAACCAATACCTTGTTGTATGTGTTAATACATAGTGATATAAACCAAGGAATAGGCTATTATTGGGTATACTGTGCAAAACAAATTATTATTAAAAGCAGGTTAAAGATATTTGATCTGACACACACGCACACACGCGCGCGCACACACACACACACGCACACACACACACACACACACACACACAGCTTCTCCCTAGTCATTGTTGTGTGTGGGCACTTTGCCCACACTGCCTCCAGTGGCGCTCCTTGCTGGTCATTGTGTGACGCTGCAGCCTTAAGCAATTTACCTCTGGGATTATTAAAGTATCTAAAATAATTTTAAAAAAATGAACCTCCACCAGAAAACACCAAGTGTCACCTCAGCCTCATCAATAATGCAGCTCTCTGCTCTTTATGGAGGCATACGGCTCTTTGGGCCTGTTGAAAGCCATGGCTTGTCACTCTGAGTTGTTTGAGTAAGTGCTTAAAGAGCTCTCACTAGTGTGACAGTGAACACAACTTGTCACACATTCAGGTGCTTCAGTGTGGAAATGATAAGAGAAGAGACGTCTGTGACTAAACTGCTGATGTACTTTGCAGAGCTGTTCAGTTCATGCTGACAGCGATGAGAAAATCTGTCATATCAACTGATCAAATGAGGACGTGTAGCAGCTCCTGCACTGCTTTCAGCACACAAAACTGACTGCAACGTGATGGAAATGGCCCTTTAGACACAAATAACACAATAATATGTAAATAAAAATAAATAAATAGACAGGAAGCAAGAGACGGAAACACAACAAAGAATAGTAAATGACAAAGCAAATGGACTCCACAGCAGACTGACCCAGGACTAATGATAGTGATCTCACCACATTTGATGTGTGTGTTTATCTGGTTTTAGGGGTCAGTGTGTGTTCATCCACACGCGGTCGCCTGTGTGTGTTGATGTAAATGTGTGTGTCCTGTCAGCCATGATCATGCTGTATTGCACTCAAGTGTAGTTGTACTCAAGTGCACTGTTATTGACATACATATGTACATGTTATTATAATCATTAAGTCATAAATATTACCATATTTTCTGGACTATAAGTCACACTTTTTTTCATCCTTTGGCTGGGTATGCGACTTATACTCAGGTGCGACTTATCTATGAAAAAATATACAACTAGTTAGCCTGTGTCCTGACGTCCCATTACAAATATCATGGCAGCTGTTCTGTCCCTCTCCTGCCGGTTCTCTTCCACCTCCAGCTTGTCCACACTTTCCGAGCACATGTGACACGCGTGGTAGATAGGTCGCTAATTCCAGACAGCTGTAGCGCACAGTAGTCTTTTACTCATTTACAGGATGTTTATAGGAATTTCTGTGCTGTGAAGCTCATCATTTCTCTGCGTGAGAACATGTTGGAATGCGTGTGTCTCACTCAATGCCCTGCAGCCACACCACTTAAGTTAAGAGGAATTCAAGAGGCAACATTACGCTAAAAAAGTAGTGATTTATTTACACTGGTGCGACTAATAGTCCGGAAAATACTGTATTTTTTTTTTTTGAAAGAACAAACCCGAATAAACTTATTATAACTTAACTTTATGATTCAATGTTGAGCTAATGCCACAGCCACAAAAAGACATTTCTCCCAGCTGCTAGACAGCAAGCCTTATCTAGACATGGAGGACAGTCTCCTCATGGAGGACGACGGTCTCCTCATGGAGGACATGGAGGACGACGGTCTCCTCATGGAGGACATGGAGGACGACGGTCTCCTCATGGAGGACGGTGATATGCAAAGTGTTCAATCTTTGTTGACACAGTTAGAAGAAATCTTTGTACATGTCGTTACCAACATGTGCTTTGTGTTGTTCTTCCACCGACTGAAACATGAAGAAAAGGAGGTTACACATGGCTCGTTGGTCTAGGGGTATGATTCTCGCTTTGGGTGTGAGAGGTCCCGGGTTCAAATCCCGGACGAGCCCTCATCTTTGAACTTCAGTAGATTGGATAACTGCCTCATGTTTACGTTAACAGGATTAATCTTTAACCCAAATAAGTTCATGGTCAGTTTATGGGTGTATGAGAATAAGTTCTTAGGAGTTACAATAGACCACACACTTTGTTGGAAACCACATATAGAATACATCAAAAGTAAGCTATGTAAAGCTATAGGCATAATCTATAGAATTAAGAACGAATTAAACAAGAAATGTCTGTTTATCTTGTACTCATCACTGCTGTTACCATACATGTCATATTGTGCAGAAATTTGGGGAAATATTGGTAAAACAATTATTGATCCAATAGTGAAGCTTCAAAAAAGAGCAATAAGAATCATAAACAAAGCCTCATACCGTGAACATACTAATATGCTTTTTGTGGAATCCAATGCTTTAAAATTGATGGATCATAAACTCTCTGTCTCACATGTCATTGTCATGTGTTTTTATGGAAGATGATGCTGACTGTTGTTTTCTTGCTTCTCTCTGTAAACAGCTTGTAAACAGCAGCTTGAACTGCAGCTGCTCTGCCTGACAGCTGCTGTACAACTGAAGCTTGATTGATTGACTGATTGTTCATGAGCTTCAGTCTTGTTGAGTGTAGAGTCTCCAAAATCAGCTCATTGGCTTCTGCTTTCTTCAAGCTGTAAAGATTTTTGAACAAATGAATATGACAGGAATTGGAATGCTGCCATTCTAGTCTGCTGCAAGTCCATGCAGAGCTTTATAAAGAATAACAGTCATTACTGTGGAACAGAATTCAGCTCCCCCTGAATGGAAGGCAACATTTTTGGAATGAAAGTCAGCATAACAGAATGAAACGCAGGTTTTCAGAATGAAAGCCAGCGTTCATCCATGTGCCACTTCTACTTTACATTGATACGAATGGCCAGAAAACAAGCTAGCTCCGAACAGTTAATGTCAGCTTGACCATCATCCTGCTCTTAACAATAATCTGAGCAAAGTTCGGAACAGCTGTTTCCTCTTTGACCCATATTTGTCTGTTTGTCTCTGAATATAGTTGTGATGGATCATTGACACAGTGTGAGCCAAACATGACATCAGATATGATGCTTTTAGTTTAGAAGCAGCCGGAAATCATGAGTGTGACTGCTGCAAGCACTAACCACACTCATGATTTCCGGCTGCTTCTAAACTAAAAGTTTTCATTCTGTTATGCTGACTTTCATTCCAAAAATGTTGCCTTCCATTCAGGGGGAGCTGAATTCTGTTCCACAGTAATGACTGTTATTCTTTATAAAGCTCTGCATGGACTTGCAGCAGACTAGAACGCCAGCATTCCAATTCCTGTCATATTCATTTGTTCAAAAATCAGCATGGTCCAACAACGGATCCACTCCTGGTCCCGTGTGTTTTGCTGCTTCCTCTCTGCTCTCCCACCTCTGTGTGCTTGTCCCCCGCTGATTAGCTGCCCTGCCCTAACGTGCTGCACCCGTGTCTGATTGTAGGCAGGCCCTGCGCTCTTCACATGATTTGTCTGTGTGTGCAGGTATGTTCAGCACAGAGTTAGGTCAGGCATTGCTGTGTGTCTTAACCTGTTTGACCCGGACTTGCCTCTTAGAACTGTTTTTAGACCATGAAGCACAAAGGCCCCTCAGATCCTCCAGCTCCTCTCCGTGATGTGTCCTGACATACCAAAAGTAGGTCATATATCACATCATCAGAAGTCTGTGGAACAACTGCTCAAGTGAAACCAACCCAGTGTCCCTGGTGGTCTAGTGGTTAGGATTCGGCGCTCTCACCGCCGTGGCCCGGGTTCAATTCCCGGCCAGGGAATTTTTAAAATTGTGCCTAATTTCCTTCCAGTCATTAATACAGTCCTACCTCGTGTCAACGAAGATTCTCAGTCATCCAGGTCATCATACTTAGAGAAGATTGAAGCAAGGCGTCTGGACTTGTAGGGTTTTCTTGAAGACGTTTCACTGCTCATCCAAGCAGCTTCATCAGTTCTAACTGTTGGTGGGAAACATGTTTTATATGTGGTTGCAGACCTCAGTGGGTGGTCTGGGTAAAACTTGCAAACAATAGCACTAAATGTTTCCATAATTACCTGTGATGGTCTGGCTGCCTGTGCCAGGTGTGTCTAATGACTGGCTAACGACTGTGAAACTGCTGGTAGACGGCCCATTGTTCTTGCTGTTAGCAAGCTTGCATGTCAGCTTAACATAGATGCTTCCTTGACTCCTCTTTCAAACCACCTTTCCTCTCTGTCTAAAATGTGAACATTGTTGTCCTCAAAGGAGTGTCACAGATGCTTCTCAGAGACAGAGTAAGCACACCCTTCCAGCGTGGCTTGCGTAAGGTGTGTTCATACTAAAGTCACACTGTTTCTCAACCAGCCCTGGAAAAGTTTAACACACCTGTCATTTCGTCGGAAAACAAAAAAATGATAACCCTAGACTAACAGACTTCAACAGGAGCACTAAACTATTTCAGACGTGAAATCAGTGACACCAAGGTCACCCTATTTTCTGAAGTAAACATATTGTGAGTTTCTGTAGTGTAGTGGTTATCACGTGCGCCTCACACGCGAAAGGTCCCTGGTGTGAAACCTGGCAGAAACAGAACATTGTACAGGGATATAGTAAGACTGATGAAGAAAGAAGTGCATTCAGACTGAAAAGGCGGCTGCAGGAGGAGAGCTGGCCCAGTTTGGGTCAGGAAGCAGTGCAGCTGTGTTCATTGATCAGCTGCTGCACGTTGGTTAGCTGAGAACAACTCCTCTTCCTCATCCTCAATGTTACGGCACCATGCCTTTTGGTTAGGGTGGAGAAGTTTTTGTCTTAGGCTTGACTTGACATGTAGCAGTGCTCCGTCAGAATATGTGAATATATTCTGTGAATACGCAGCTCACATGAAGTACTTGGAATGTCTTTCTTTCTTTTTAATCAGGATGCTAGTTGAATAGAACACATGTTCTCAGTAGCTGCCCTCACCGTAAACAAGCTGTGCACACACCTGACTCCTGGTCTGTATGAGGAGCGCCAGTGAACAACTTATTTTCATGTTAAAGCACCTTGACATATTTGATTTATTTTCTATTCACAATTGATTTTGTTGTTCTAGCTTACATAAATGTCATTGTCTGTACTGTATCCCCAATGGTACAGCAAATCATACAGTTGTTGTGGCCGAGTGGTTAAGGCGATGGACTTGAAATCCATTGGGGTTTCCCCGCGCAGGTTCAAATCCTGCCAACAATGGATCTTTTCATCTCCAAGATCACCTTATGCTCCTCCATGTCTGAGGACCAAACCGTGGCACAGTCAATCTGACACTTCTAAAAACTATCATTTTAAAATTGCTGGACCGAGAATGTTGCCTTCCATTTCAGAATGCTGACTTCCATGATGTCACAGGCCGCTGTCAGGTTAGGGGTTTAATTCCGGAATCCTGCCTATCATTCTGGAGTGGGTGGATGTCTATTCTGGTATGCTGCCACTCAATCTAGATTTCTGCCTTTCATTTGGGAATACTTTCTTTTATTCTGGAATGCTTTTCATTCTAGAATGCTGTCTTGCTGACTTCTGTTCCGGAATACTGACCTCTGTTCCAGAATACTGACTGTTATTCGGGAATTCTGCCTATCCTTCCAGAATACTGATGTCTATTCTGGTATGCTGCCACTTATTCTAGATTTCTGCCTTTCATTCTGGAATTTTGACTTTCATTCCGGAATGCTGTCTTTCATTGTGCAAATGTGCTCTACATTCTGTTATGCCGATGTTTGTCCCGGAATGTTGCCTTCCATTCTGGCATGCTAACTTCCATTCCAGAATACTGGACCTCATCTCAAAGCATCACAATAGTCAGAATGATTCATTATGTGGTGACCATGAATGCAGATGAAAACTCTCATCTCTGGCTCAAGACTTGTTGAGATAGCACAGAGACACTCTCAGTCTGTCCACATCAGTGTCAGTGAAGATTTCAGATTGTTTAAATAGAGAAGCAAGAAAACAAGTCAGCCTTATCTTTCACAAAAACACATGACAATAACATGTGAGAAAGAGAGTTTTATGTTCAGTGCTCCCCCTGCTTGTTGGCACAATTGTAGAGCACCTTCCTAATAAAGTAAACAGGGTAGAATGGACAGTGAAGGCTTGTAGTCTCAAACGACCATGTGATCGTGAACACAGCCGGCTTGGAAGCAATTCAACGTGTGCCATGTTGGCACGTGACTACTTGCTCAGCTGTCGGCAACTTTCTGTGATAGTTGTCTGTCAAACGGAGACTCGGGTCGGTGCAGATTTACCTGCGAATGAAATGGAAACAAGTAAAGGAGCACCAACACCAAACTGGACAGGACAAACTGGACAAGACCATGCACTCATGGACAGAACCAACCTGGGTCGTGATGGAAATTTTAATATCTGTACATGCAGCCTCTCCTTTAATCATTGTTACTTCCCTGGGACACCCGACCTCCTGTTTCTCACTAAAGTAACAAATCCCGTTGCCTTTTTCCATTCAACATTGATGTCTGGGACCTTCCCAATACAAGAGACTCTGATGTGGAGAGAGTCCTGAGCTAGCATCCCACACACCAGGAAGTCAACATCAGAACTTCAAAGTATAATCAGAAGACAGATGGGTCTGTGACCGGCTAGAAGAGGGTGTGACTTGATTAGGGGGGGAGGCTACTGCAGGTATAACTGTTGCATGTTCCCCATGTTTTTTGTGTGCAACAACCCAGAGCTCTGTGACTCAGAATCTGCCTCATTGTTCAATAAATTGTAATCTTGAGACCAGAATTTATCCGCTCCTTCCTCATAAACCAACTCGGGAGGTGATCAAAAGAAACAAGGGGAATTTTAACCCTAACACTGTACCCCTGCATACAAGTGCTGCTCAGGCTAACACAGAGCGTTAGCTCTGGGCTAACGTTAGCCTGCCAGCTACGCTACAAAAGTAAAGCAAAGCACTTTTGGATTGCGTTAGCTGGCGGCGAGCTGCGCTCTCAGTGTGTTAAGGATGAATTCAACGTGCCTGTGTAGAAACCTCCAAGTCCTAACCGTGTTTACCACTTACCTCTGACAGCTATATGATGCGACCATAGACATTAGCTACAACGAATGCTAACTAATCTTAGCTGCTTGTAGCCTGTCTACCCCAATGTGAACAATGACTGACACTTCTTCTTAAACTCAAGGTCCATTTATCTTAAGGCATGCACATTGTTTCACATAAAGAAAATAAACTTATTAAATAGAAGACAGAAAACTTACCAACAGTAGTTTCAAGCAGAGGCGGATGGTGGGTAGGACAGCATGTGTTTTTAGCATTACATCCCAGTCAGTGGTGTCAAAGCAGTCCCTCAGACCATCCTCTGCCTCAGCTGACCACTTCCTGATTGAACGTGTGGTTTTAGACATCCTTTTGACCAGGGGGGTGTACTGTGGTTGCAGGTGAACCAGAACCATAAACGCCTCGGGGTGCTTTGTCTGCAGTCTTGCTGTTACTGTGTGTATCTTCTCATAGGCAGCTGATGCGTCCGCGCTCGGTGGGGCGTAAATACAGAGCACGATCACATGACTTAGCTCCCTCGGCAAGTAATATGGCCGCAGGCTAACAGTTCCAAGTCCTGACAACACAGTACCTTTTTCACTGAGACATGTCCTGGGCGTTCATTCGCACCAATGTTCATTCACATATATGATGAACTTCTGCTCTTCCCACAAGCGTTCGTGTCTCTGTTGGCTCTCACAGCAGTAAAGCCTGGTAGATCCACATTAGCATCCGGTCTGATATCAGTGAGCCACGTCTCTGTGAAGATGTATAAGCTGCACTCACGCTAACTCTGTTGATTGTTAAGCGCAAACAGCTCATCCATCTTATTCAGTAGTGAGTTGACATTCCTTATTATTGCCGAGGGGGTCATTGGCTTAAAATGTCTACGTGCAGCCTTTACTTCCGACGTTAGTCCTCAGTGCAAAGACTTCTTCTCTTGAAGAAACAATATCAGTTCTAGAATGATTGCTTCTAGGAGTTTGAGCAGACTGCTGTTTACAGGGTCTAAATTGGAATATGAACCTATTTGGGTTGAAGATTATTCCTGTAAATGTAAACATGAGACAGACATCCAATCTACTGAATTTCAAAGATAAGGGCTCGTCCGGGATTTGAACCCGGGACCTCTCGCACCCAAAGCGAGAATCATACCCCTAGACCAACGGAAGAACAACACAAAACACAGTTAGTTTGCAATTGGTAAAGATATGTACAAAGATTTCTGGTTAGGAATATATAGTGTTGCTCCTGAACAGGGACTTGAACCCTGGGCCCTCAGATTAAAAGTCTGATTTCCTGCAAGATCCACCCACAGAGATCCTGAACACATAAAACTCAGATTCCCAACCAGAATAGTAGCAGAACTGAAGACACCACTTGGAGGAGTGTCTTCAAAAACCAATCCTTGAGTCCAATGTACCAACCAGCACACATTAAGTGAAACAGGCATATCCACGCTTCAACAATGAAAACACAGATTGGCCGTATGGGGATTGAGCTAATCAGTCGAGCCCTATTGATTAAATGACGTTATGATGTTATTCTGGAATTCTGCCTATCATTCCGGAATACTGATGTCTATACTGGAATGCTACTGTTTTCTGGATTTCTGCGTTTCATTCCAAAATTTTGTCTTTCATTATGGACTGCTTTTCATTCTGGAATGGTGTCTTTCATTCCGCAAATCTGCTTTTCATTCTGTTATGCTGACTTTTGTCCTGGAATGTTGCCTTCCATTTTGGAACGCACGCTTCCATGACATCACAGGCCGCTGTTGGGTTAGAATTTTGTCTACCATTCCAGAATCCTGCCTATCATTCTGGAGTGGGTGGATGGATGTCTATTCCAGGATGCTCTCATTCTAGATTTCTGCCTTTAATTTGGGAATGCTTTCTTCCATTCTGGGATGCTTTTCATTCCAGAATGATGTCTTGCTGACTTCTGACTTCTGTTCCACTATACAGAGTGTTATTCGGGAATTCTGCCTATCATTCCGGAATACTGATGTCTATTCTGGAATGCTGCCACTTAATCTGGATTACTGCCTTTCATTCCGGACATTTGCATTTCATTCTGGAATGCTTTTCATTCCGAAATGCTGCCTTTCATTCTGCAAGTCTGCTTTTCGTCCAAGGCGCTGTGTTAAAGTTGCAGTCTCCACTGGAGGACAATCCTGAGACAGAAACTGGTACACCCAAAGGATAAAACTCCCAGGGAGAAACACAGCAATGTCATATATGCAGTCCAGTGCAGTGAGGAATGCTCTGATCTGTACATTGGAACAACCACTCCACAGGAGAATGGCTCAGCACAGGAGAGCCACCTCCTCAGGACAAGACTCAGCTGTTCACCTCCACCTCAAAGACAAAGGACACTCCTTTGAGGACAACAATGTTCACATTTTAGACAGAGAGGAAGTCAAGGAAGCCATCTATGTTAAGCTGGTAAAACCTTCTCGAGGTGGTGGCCTCATCTTTTTACCACATACAAAGCAGTTATTTCATCCATTCCCAGGAGGTTTCACTCCAAGTCACATGCTAACAGCAAGAACAATGGGCTGTCTACCAGCAGTCTCATAGTCGTTAGCCAGTCATTAGACACACCTGGCACAGGCAGCCAGATCATCACAGGTAATTATGGAAACATTTAGTGCTATTGTTTGTGAGTTTTATCCAGACCACTCACTGAGGTCTGCAACCACATATAAACCATGTTTCCCCACCAACAGATCAACAACTGATGAAGCTGCTTGGATGAGCAGCGAAACCTCTTCAGGAAAACTCTACAAGTCCAGACGCCTTGCTTCAATCTTCTCTACAAACATGCCAAAGCAAACAGTTTTTACCAACAATGTTACACACTGAGTTTTGAAGGTCTTAACCACTAGTCTGGAATGTTTACGACATGTGTGAAAAATTGTAATTCACGTGTGTTATTACCCATAGACTCCCATGTTAAAATGTCCAACTTCACAGCAGAAATGAACATGTTTACAGCCTGGTACAAAAAAAACATTCTGGTCTCAAATGATAGGTTCTCTTCTAGTGTCAATTGTATGGGGGTGAATTTTTTTTTTACAACTCACTTGTTTTAATTCAAAGTCAGCTTTATTGTCAAATCTGCTATATGTGCTGGACATGCAGAGAATCGAAATTGCGTTACTCTTCACTCCATATATAACATATAACTAAAAACTTGTGTAAGTGTAAAAAAATGTACCTACAATGAGGCACACACAAAATACAAGGCACAAAAATGAAGGCACAATGCAGTAAGAGTGCAAAAGATGTATAGTGCAAGACAGTGCAGTTGGCATAATGTAAACAGTCCAGGAATGGTTTAAGTTATAGCAGCTTATATGAGACTGGATGACATGACTAGGGTGCAAGAGAATGCACAGGGTAAAGTGGCTGGTGCACAGAGTTCCTAACTTGGGGGGGTTCTTTTGTAGTGGGAAGGGGGAGAAAGTGGGGCACAGCAGGGAGAGAGTTCAGCTTCCTGACAGCCTGGTGGATGAAGCTGTCCCTCAGTCTGCTGGTTCTGGCCCGGAGGCTGCGCAGTCTATTTCCTGATGGCAGCAGACTAAAGAAGCGGTGTGAAGGGTGGGTGGGGTCTCCTGTGATGCGGAGGGCCTTTCGGATGAGACGGCTGTCGTAGAGGTCTTGGAGGGAGGGGAGAGGGACGCTGATGATCCTCTCAGCTATGAGCAGCACTATGCGATGAAGCGTCTTCCTGCAGGTGGTGGTGCAGGCTCCGTACCACAGTGATGCAGCTGGACAGGATGCTCTCAACAGCCCCTCTGTAGAAGGTGCACAGGATGGAGGGAGGGGCTCTGGCTCTTTTGAGCTTGTGGAGGAAGTAGAGGCGCTGCTGTGCCTTCTTGGTCAGGGATGCAGTGTTGTTAGTCCAGGAGAGGTCCTCAGTGATGTGCACACCCAAGAACCCCGTCGATGGTCAGAGGGGTGTGCTGACTGTGTGCTCTCCTGTAGTCCACAACCATATCCTTTGTCTTCTCCACATTCAGGGAGAGGTTGTGGTCTCTGCACCACTCGGCCAGAAGGTGCACCTCATTCCTGTAGACGCCTTGCTTCAATCTTCTCTACGTATGATGACCTGGATGACTGAGAATCTTCATCAACATCTTCCTGTAGTTTGTTTCATCTCCACCGGAGATGAGACCCACCACAGTTGTGTCGTCCACAAACTTCACAAAGATGTTGGAGTTGTGTATCTTTGAAGAAGAACTTGTTTCTGTCACAGCTTTTGCCTTAAACATAAGCATCTTGTTTGAAGACAAACTTTGACAAACATTGAAGGCCAGTGTTTGGAGTAGTTGTTTGGTTTCTCCATTGTACAGAACAGAGCATGCCACACTGCACTGGACTGCATATATCCAGGGGTGGCAGTAAAAAGCAGCTTCCCTGAGGGGAAACTCAGTGATGCTGTAACCTCTGTTATGCTGACTTTTTTTAAAAAAATACTTTAATAATCCCAGAAGGGAAATTAATTAAGGCTGCTGCCAAGCAGTGTCATACAATGACCAGCACTGGAGGCAATGTGGGTCAAGTACACACAACCCTGCTCTACCACTGAGCCACTGCTGATGTTGCCTTCCCTTCTGGACTGCTGACTTGCCAGAATACTGACTGTTACTCCTGAATTCTACGTATAATTCCGGAATTCTGTTGACTATTCTGGAATGCTGCTGCTTATTCCGGATTTCTGCCTTTCATTCTAGGACAAACAAATGGACTGCTTTGTGGCTCTGTGGCTCAATGGATAGTGCATTAGACTTCTAGATAAACACAGGAGAAGTGATTCAAAGGTTGTGGGTTCGAGTCACTCTGAGGTGCGATGGCTGTCGCAATGGCTGCAGCACAGAGCTCAAACTGTACCGACCAGCTCAGAGGAGAAGAAGAAGGAGCAACATCACATCAGGAAGGCCCTGCAAACCTGTGGCTATCCCAGCTGGGCTGTCATCAAAGCCACAAAAACAAGACCCACAAACAACAAGACAAAGACAACAACTGGCTGAGGAAGAACATTGTCACTGCAGAACTGAAGAAGCTACTCGGGGGAGTGTTGGTCCCACTTAAGATTAAAATTTAGGGTGTTTTCACACTTGCTCCCTTTCGGCCCTCTAAACGAATGCAGATCGATGACTCAGGATTTTTTGCTCTATTTAACCCTAACTCTATTTTCCCTGAATGTGCAGTAATTTAACCAGAAAACACAGGAGAAAGCCGACATTCTGCTTCAAGTGAAAACTACCCAGACTTCAGTGCAGTGGAGGAGTCTGAGAGCTCTAGTGGACCTGGTGTGAACAGAAAGAGGACTAAATTACATAAAACCAGTGACCCTGACATGATTTGAACATGCAACCTTCTGATCTGGACTCAGACGTGCTACCATTGCTCCATGAGGTCTGTTCACAGCTTCTGCTCTTCCAAGGACTCAGTTTAGCATGACATGATTAGCTTGATGTTCATATATGTGTTACACATTATTACTAGATGAGCTGCAGTGAAACATCCAAGCCACCACGTCCCAGCACATATCAGAGATGCAGAACAGATGGAACAGTCTTATGGAGTGATGGAGGCCATGAAGCCTCCTAAAGCTTTGAATGGAGCTGAAGTCATGATGCACTGACCTTTCTTTTTATATAATGTCTCATAAGTATTTGTTATAATATTGCCCCAAAAAGTCAGTCACACTTGTGTGAAACCAGCCTGTCCAGTTAGGATCAACACTGATTGTGGATCAGTTTCAGCTGCTGTTGTGCAAATGGAACAGATAACAGGTGGAAATGAGAGGCAGTTATCAAGACAGCCCTATAAAGGAGAGGTTCTGCAGGTGCTGACCACAGACCAGTTCTCTGCTCTCATCCTTTCTGCCTGATGTTTGATCACTTTGGCATTTTGTCACTGCTCTAGCACTGACAGAGACACTCTCAGTCTGTCCACATCAGTGTCAGTGAAGATTTCAGATTGTTTATAAAGTGTTCATTCTGGAGCTGTTCCACATTTGTTGTGGAAAATTACAGTAAACAATGAAATACTGTGAGAAAGTTATGTACTGTGTGATGAATAAGGTCCTTGTATTCTATTACAGTGGATTAAGATTATTGAGGACATCTACTGTGAATCTGTCGCTGTAAGTTACATTCTGTTATTTTTCTGACCAACCAAACGAGGTCAACACTCGTCAGTATCGTACCTAGCTAGCCTCAGTTGTGGAGTAGGCTGTAGAACAGAAGCTCTCCCTCTCAGAATGTCTCACACATGTAAGGTATGTCTGTTTAGTACAGCAACGATTTCAGCATTCATCCTGCATGTTAACATTGTACAGACTGCTAGTCTCATGTGGCTGTTTCCCTTTGCAGCTCTAGCTGCCATCAGGTCAAGAAAGGTCACAGAGATGGACATGGTGATTAAATATGATGCAGTACAAGTTCTTATGAGTTCTTTACAGTTGTTATGAAGATTATGTATAAAGGCTGTCAGACTGCCTGGGTCTAACTGCTGCCAATGTTACCACTGTTTCCTATAAGGAAAACATGGTGAAACAAGCCAACATGCAGACTCCATATAAAAACAGCACAAAGCCTGTATTTCATACATAGACCAACTTTATACCTGACTGCATCCAACCTCTGTGCTGCCTGAGCCATCCCTGTGTTTCTGTGCTGCTACCAAATAAATCTCATCCTGTAATGAAATCTATACCTGATGTATGCCAGTGATCCAGCAGACATGTTACCTCAGGTCTCGCTGTCATGCTGCCTCTCAGTTGATTCTGCAGTGGTTCACTGGCTCCTTCAGTGTGGTCTTGCTGTCAGACCGTCTCCTTGTTTTGATGAACAGTGTAAAGGAAACATGCCAACTTCAGGTTTCGTTGGTCTTCAGGTTTTTCTAGAAAGACACACAAAAAAGATCACTAACCACAGTATTATAACAGCACAAAATGTCTCACATTTATCACAACTGCCATGACAGTCTGCAAACTTACTGGCTGTTTATGAGCAACAGCTGCTGATGAGGTCTCCGAGGCCTGGATCAATCTTCAGGGACTCCTCATGTCCTATAAATATGTATGTCAACATTAAAAGAAATGAATGTTACTGTGTGTATGGGACATTTTGAGCATGAAACAACCTCCTGTCACATTTACAACACGTACCTGAACCAAAGAGGAAGTCCAGCTGGTATTCCTGCTCCACAGTGTAGCTGCCTGGGTCCCTGGTATCCTTTGCTCAGCTTCCTGTTCAGCAAAGACAAAACAAACAATTGCATCAGTGCACAGTTCTGTGTAAGTGATCTGGTGAATAACTTTTAATATAAAATACAAACTGTGACGATCCATCTGAGAAGCCTCCTCTGGGACTGAATAAAACATCAAAACTGGAATCAAGTTGCTGAACAAGTACAAGGAACAGCATTGCCTAATAATACATAAACATAAAATAACTTCACATTTACCTCACTTTCTTCTCTCTTTGTCTCACTCTCCCAAACACCCAGAAACCTAAAACATCTTCAACATTCTGAAAACTGGGTTAGTGCAGCACATAAAATACAAGAGAACACATCTGAACATATGGAACACAGCAATGAACAAAACCAAGTAGCCCCAGACCTGAACACAACAGGTGTCGACGGGAGAAAAGCCTGATCTGTCGGACCTCATTCAACCGGCCGTGCCCCGTTTATGCAGGCTCCAACCAGCTGTCTAAGGCCAGACCGGGTTCTCCTGTCTTTCCTCTGCATTTGCCATGTCCACCTAAAACATCCTGAACACATACATAAGAACACACAGCCACCACACCTAACATATATAACAATGAACAAAAACAGTGTATGCATATATGAGTGGTATGTTAGCGTTGTATGAGAGAAGGACAGAGGGAATGGGAGAGAGTGTGGGAGTGAGGAAGAGCACAGCTGGTAAACAGAAATGAACAGCGTTATGGCTAAAATATGACACTGTGGGCTGTTTTGAGGCCTGAAAGTCCTTTGACTCAAGTTAAACTGCAGGCAAACTGTCAGACAGAACACTTCCTTCTGTTGAAGTTGGGCTTTAATGGCCGTGGGCAAACTCTTTAAAAAAATGTCATGTCCCCTATCGGTTAAATGAACGCCATCTCGCAAAAACAGCCCAGGGGTCATACTTTGCGTCAGTGTGATGCACAAAGTGTGCACCAACTGAACAGACATATGCAGCCATAACACTGTTCACGAACCTGCGGGCCTTGTCTATGTTACCAGGATTGGCAACACCCCTCCACCTGCACCTCTGAGTGAGCCCAGAGAAGATGATTTTCATAGCTGGATGCTGCAGGCGGAGGTGGTGCAGGTCCTCCTTCATCGCTGCAACAAGCCTGACACTTGAGACCCGCTACAGTGGATGAGGAGGACGTCTGGAACTGCTCTTCCTCGTAGGGACCTGGAGAAGAAGGGGAGGAAATGACTCCACCTGAGACCACCCCACCCAAACCAGTAGATGGTGGTCCTGTTGACCCCAAGGGCGTTTCCCACTGTGGCTGCAGCTCTCTCACCACCACGTCGGATGTAGCTGTCCCCCATTATTGTTGGTTGAGATCGACATGTTGACATGAAATTATAATAGTCCTATAATATTTACAAGAGTTTAGAATTGAGGCAACTGGACTTAAGGATGGTGTTTTGAAGACCGCCAAGAATGAGAGCATCCACACATACAGTATAACCTATAACACTTACTGGTGTGACTTGGTGTGGCAGCCTCTGAGGCACATGCCATCGTCCTCATAACCTCAGTTGATTTCTGAAAGAAGGGAAAAGATTCATTTAATATATATTTTAAACAGATGGAATAATAATACAGTGAACAAACTATGGGAGATTTAAGCTGAACAGTGTGATGGGGACGGCCAAAACGGTTTGGTGGGTGGAGGTGTTTCAAGCATCTGAGAGCAAATAAGTCACATTTGACTTTAACTCCTGTCGTGCATATTGTGTACATGTAAATAACCAAAACCATGACTGAATGTCTGTCAAGATGGAAACAATGCAAGCTAAATAAACTATGCAATTAAGAAGTGAGGAGTACATTCTGTCTCATTCACTTCAGTCAGTGAATGAGACAGAATGTACTAAGTTCTGTTAAACTGAGGAGAATTTCATGACTAATTGAGTGGAAGATGCAAAATACATACATCTGCAGTTGGAGAACGGGAGCAGGAGGGTGCAGCATCCATTCTCTGCAACTGTGTTGGTGGTGGAGGCGTCAGGGCCGTCTGAGAGCAGAGCATTTCAACTTTACGACTACTGAAAGACCACCTGACTGAGCATTGGCATATCATAACATATTACAACAGAAGAAGCATTAATCACTTCTTGACTTTAAATAGGGACACTGACATAAGAACATTTACCTGTGCAGCAGGAGAGTCTCTGGCTGCGACCTCTGGTGGTCCAGGATCTGCCAGGTCCAGCCGCCTCCAGCGCACCGTTTGGGCCTGGGACCTCTTCCCCTTCCGCGGCATTGTCCTGTGAAGAAGGTAGACAGAGCTGTGTGTATATGTACTGTGTGTGTATATGTATGTATAGCTATGTGTTATTTATATAGAATATGTGTGTGTGTGTAGGTGTTAATGTGTTTAATGTTATTTATATAGAATATGTGTCTGTAGGTGTATCCAGCGTCGATCTGAAGAGTTTTCCAAAGAGCTGAAAGGAAGAAAAAAAAAATCTGTCAGGGCACAGTTACATTTCTATTCTAACAATATAAAAAGCACTACTGCTTCTATTACAGCTGAAGGTTTCCAACCATGTACAGAATCATTGTATCACTGAATTACATACAAAATAACAGTTGTGGCTGTGTTAGTAACGTTGTAGATGACTGGCTCAGAAAATGCTGCAGTATAGTAGTACACACAGTATCTGTGAAGAGGACACAGAAAATCAACACATGCATTGTGTTTACTGTCACTTCTTGTATATGCTGCTCACACAACCCAATGACTCCATGGGTATTAATAAAGGTTATGTGAACGCACGACACTGTGATAAATTGTTCAGTTTTAAATGACAGTAGCTCTGGTGCTTTAACACATCTTCATTAATATTCTTCGTTTAACAGTGAAACTGCCGAACTAATCGGACTGTAAAGAGAAGTTACACTAATTTAACCAAAAGTGCATCAGAATGAAATCTCCTACCCTACCTTTAAGGCTGTGAACCCCTCACTGCACACTTTAAACTCCGTTCTCTCTGTTTAAACACTGTCAGAGTTCAAACCTTCGTAGGAAATAAGCCCAGTATTACAGAATGAAACCAAAGATCAAACCTGTTTTCAGCAGCATTCTGCATTCTGGAGATGGACTGACACTGGTCTACGGACTATCCGGACCAGAACTCAATGAGCTGTAAGAGAAAAACAAGGTGAGAGGTGAACTGGTTATAGGAGGGACCACTGTAATGCAAACATGTGATTTGCTGATTCTGGTGTTTTTAGGTTTTGATTTAAATTTCACAAAATCATTTATTTGCATTCAATTATTTTTGATTGTAACCATATATAATTCATACTTCTGTCTGTGTTCTAAGAGTCTTAAAAATATGTGGTTTCCTTTTTATTTACAGTGTGCATGTCATGTGACTTATGAACGTACAGTTTGTGCATATATATAAACAGTTTGATTTCCAGGTTGATGCAGCAACAGCTGCTGCTCTGACACCATTGTTCATGTCTTCCTCTCTCTGCACTGTGTTAACACACCTGAATGCTGCAGAGCATCTTCTTCTTTCCTGCTAAATAAATAATGGCCCTGTGGTCTGGTGGTGTCGGTTCACCTTGGACAGCGATGGACAGGAGGACAGGAAGGTCCGGCTGCTCTCAGCTGGGACCTGTGTGTGTCTGGGTGCACACACACCTGCAGTCTGCCCACAGTTACTGACGTAGCCACTCCGTCACACCCCAGCTGACACATGACCGCACCAGGTGGCTGCTGCTATGACAGATGGTGGTTGTCAGCATTCCTCGTTAGTATAGTGGATAGTATCTCCGCCTGTCACGCGGAAGACCGGGGTTCGATTCCCCGACGGGGAGAAAGACTTTTACCACCAGATAGGATGATACTGACCCTGTACATTGCTGCTGCAATAGAAAACATTTCCCAGTTTGGGATAAATAAAGTATTTGTTCTGTTCTGTTCGTCTTGTGTCTTGTGAGCTTTAGATTATATTATTTCTTGGGCTCTATGCTCTAAGTGTCTTAAAAATATGTGATTTCCTTTATTTACAGTGGTGCATGTCATGTGACTTTACTTATGCAACATGTATGATAATGTTCTGTCTCCTCTCATTTCCAGACGTGCAGCCAAAAACATGTGCAGTGATGATATGTGACGGTATCATCATGGTCTCAGAGAGAAGAGCTGAGTGTGTCTGTTCTGATCTTTGTTGTGTCTCCTCTGTAGTTTCTGCTTGTTGCTCCGTCACACGCCCTCTGCTGGTGAGCCGCGTCATTACACACAACCTCTGCTGCTGTCAGACTGTATAATAACCACTTCTGATAGGAGCAATATTCACACACCACAGTGTACAACACATTATTTATTTAGTTTCTGATGCACTATGTACAGTTTTCTTACAGACCACTTCTCCCTCCACTCACCTGTGCAATAACTGTTCATATGTAAACTGTTGATGATTCTATTCTATATTTTATTGGTAGTTTATTTTATCATATATATCTTTTCTTAACTTATCCTTTGCTGTCTGTACCTGCTGTTGCAAAAATGCAATTTCCCCATTGTGGGACTAATAAAGGTTTCTTAATCTTAATCTTAAGACTGTCTGGAGGACACACAGAGTGGACATGGGTCACAGAGTGCTGCTGCTGTTTGTGTCTCTGCAGCATGGGCAGCTGCTCCTGCTCCACTCGTCACCGGCTGATTGTTCACACCTGTGATCAGTCATCAGCCAATCCTGCTGCAGCTTCCATCTAGTATATGTGTCCAATGGAAGCTGAGCAACATGTCAGCTACACACATAGAAACACTACACATAGTTTGTCATATAAATAACATGGATTGAATCATGTTGTACAGTCAATGGAAACAAAAAGCACTGAGAGTGGTGCTGGTAGTGCAGCAGTGGATGGAGGCTGAAGAGCTGCCACCTAGTGTCAATATTTGGTATTAACTCTGACTACATATTCCACCTTTAACTCTCTGCCATATATACTGTGCCATGTGTGAAGTGATAATAACATGTGAATGTGAATTTATTGTAAAGAACTTTACTTATTATCCCTGTTATAAGTGAGCAGTGTGTGTGTGTGTTTGATGGAGTGTGTAATGTCTGCTCAGTGTTACTGATGCTGCTGCGTGTGATCTGAAAACTGATCAAACTGTGATGTGTCTGATGCTGACAGAAGAATCAGAGGTCAGACAGTCGGATCCTCCTCTGTGACACCTTTAACATCATATCAGAAATCTCTGTCTGCTTCTGGTACATGCAGCTGATCACCAGCAGGGGGCTCACTGCTTTGCTGTCACTCAGTGTAACAATGGAACTGTTAGAATGATGGTGCGGCTCACACAGGTGTGTGTGGTTGAGGTTAATCAGTGCAACAATGTCAGCTTCTCTCTACAGACTGTGAGAGAAACAGTCTGACTGAAGACAGGAGGAGGCAGAAATGTCACTGTGTGGATGTCAGCTGCCAGAAAACACCACAGAAGAAGAAGAAGAGGCAGAGAACAGAGAGGGGAAAGTGTTTGTGGTGACAGTGGATTGGAGTAAAGCTCAGCTGCTACAACAGAACAGTTTCTGAACACATGTGTAGCCACCAAAACTACACCTGGTACAACAAAGGATCACAGTGAGTGGAGGACCAAGGCTGGAACCAGAGGACCAGAGCTGAGCTCTGGAGGCCAGAGAAGTCCTCCTGCAGCCTCTGCTGAGTTTGTTCCTTTTGACCCCCTGTTCTTTGTTCTTGATGATCTTTTTGCAGTGTTTTGCTGATTTATCTATGTAATTATATCATGTGAGGATGTTTTGACATAGCAGATCATCATTTCACTGTGATTCAGATAAAATTCAGATCACAGAAAGGCCTTCCTGTTCTCACTTCAGTGAATGAATTATGGTTTTGTATTTTCATTGGTCAACAGTGGTGGAATTGTAACCTTTTAAATGGGATTCTGTTTGGTTACCATAGAAACCACTGAGGAGGCACTGATGGCTGTGGGGTTGTTGGGGTTGCTGCTGCTGAGTGGAGTCGTCCTGGTGCTCATTATGATGGAGATGCTGCAGAGTGGGTTCATTGTGTTGGTGGTTGTGATGGGATGGTGGTCCCTGATAGGGGTGCTGCCCAATGGGGTCATTGTGGTACAGGTTAGGGGTGTGAAGTGGTCCCTCTCAAACCTGCAGTAGAAAGTCTTGAGGTCGTCAGCAGTGGGGGAGGTCGTCTCCTGTGGTTTGTGATCTCCACACTGATGCATGGTCGTTAGCAGAAAAGCTGTTTTTCAACTCTTCTGAGTATTCCCTTTTTTGCCACCTTGATTTCCTTGGTGAGAGGGTTTCTCTCCTGCCTCTACAGGACTCTGCCCCCACTCCTGTAGACTGTTGCATAACAGGAAGTGGTCTTGTATTAGGGTGTGACCCTCCTGAGAAGCAGAACCTCTCCTTTATAGGGGCTGTCTTGATAACTGCCTCTCATTTCCACCTGTTGTCTGTTCCATTTGCACAACAGCAGCTGAAACTGATCCACAGTCAGTGTTGAACTGGACAGGCTGGTTTCACACAAGTGCTGCTATTTTCTGAAACAACTTTGTGAGTTTCTGTAGTGTAGTGGTTATTATATATCAACAGATATTAAATTGATGTTTTATTGTATTAGCTCAACATTGGATGAAAACTGTTTAGATAAGCAAAGATGGTAGCAGGCTGCAGGGGTTAACATCTGAAAGCAGTGTGACAGGAGTGCAAAGCATTCCTCCCAAACAAGGACTTGAACCCTGGACCCACCTCACCTCCCTCATGTGTTGAAGTCCTGTCCTCTGTGTGTCTCCCTGTCAGTCACCCATTTAGGTGTCAGTTTGTTGATCCAAACTGTTTAACTGATACTTTCACATGAAAATATCAGATTTTCTTTATATGACTGGTAACAGCCCTGCCTGCCTAATTAAGCCCTAATTAAGACACTGTGTGATTCTGCTTTTACTCCTCTCAGGGCAGGTCTTATGTATTTTAATGGGGGTGCAGCCTTCAAACAACGGCTGTTTTTCCAAACCAAAGCATTCAGACTAAAAAAAAACAAACAACCAGGGGCACTAGCAAGGTTTACTCTACAAATGTGTGCGATTTCATGTTGATCCAGTCTAATATGTGGAAATCGTGGCGAGTTAGAAAATAGGTTTGCTCTTTTCCAGTCGCCTCACCGTTTATATGGGCTGTGAATGAGGAAAAGTCCGGGACTCTTCCCGAACAGCTGGCTCTACAGGCAAAACGGTTTGGTGTTGAGTTTTTAGAGTGACACCCCCCAAGTAAGTTGAGTTTGAGACCCCTGCTGTAGATTTTTGTTAAAAAAAAAAAAAAAAAAAGAAGACCTTATATCCCACTTTTTGGGCAAGTAGATAGAGCCTTTTTAAAATTTGCTAGCTCTGCGTCTGTAAACACAAAATTACCTACAAACAAACCAGCCTGTTTGACCCCAATGGTACAGCAAATCACTCATTAAGGAATATGACATGCAGTTTTTATTTAGTAAACAATGTTTAGCTTTTAATCTTAGTGAAACTGAGGGGAAATCGCTGCATATCAATTTATGATTAATGAATTCCTCGATAATTTGCATCCCTATTCTGACCTGGAAGATTGAGAAGATCGGACCAGTTGTATTTTGGAATATTTGAATGCTTTTTTGTGGAATACTTGATGCGGCCCAGCCTCACCCAGCCTCGACCCCCATCGCCCCCCCCGGGTAAGTTGAGTTCGAGACCCCTGCTGTAGATCTTTGTTTAAAAAAAAAAGAAAAAAGAAGACCATATATCCCACTTTTTGGGCCTCGTTGGCGCAGTAGGCAGCATGTCAGTTTCATAATCTGAAGGTCGTGAGTTCAACCTTCACACGGGGCACAACTTATAGAGACAGCATTGAATAAAGAGTACACACACTCACCATTTACAGGTACATAATATTAAATAGTAGCATCGAAAAGTTAATGTACAGAGGAAATGACCATAAAAGCAGGTGTCTGTCAGTGCTTACTATACAATCCGGTGGTTGCCTACCCATTGTGCATGTGTAGAACACAGACCTTAAGGGGCCCCACACTGAACAGACTGTGTGACAGAGGCTGGGGATCAATGCCACCATTGTGAACACAATACCAGGAAGTTTAAGGCCTTTTTTTCATATACAGTGCCCATGTTAGTGCCAATATGTCTCATATACGTGCTGGCTACTACTCTTTTTAACCTATGAGACTGACGCGCTGCCTACTGCGGCTGTGGTTGCTCACAAACAAGTGAAATATGGTCCTTTTTTAACAAAGACATCTACATTGCAGTATGTTAGTGAGAATATCTCTCATATGCGCGCTGACTACTGCACCAACAAAAATTCTTAATTTAACCTTTAGGAGTATGTACACACCTTAAAACTGCTGTGAAAATATGATATGTTAATACGTAGAGAAGATTGAAGCAAGGCATCTGGACTTGTAGAGTTTTCTTGAAGACGTTTCACTGCTCATCCAAGCAGCTTCATCAGTTCTGTTTGGTGGGAAACATGGTTTATATGTGGTTGCAGACCTCAGTGGGTGGGTCTGGGTAAAACTCACAAACAATAGCACTAAATGTTTCCATGGCTGCCTGGGCCAGGTGTGTCTAACGACTGGCTAACGACTATGAAACTGCCAGAGGTGGACTGGTTGACAGCCCTTTGTTCTTGCTGTGAGTATGTGCAAACTTCCTGGGAATGGATGGCATCCCTGCATTGTATGTGGTAGAAAGATGATGTCTGAGGCCACCACCTCTGTTAAGGGAAGGTTTTTCCAGCTTAACATAGATGCTTCCTTGACTCCTCTTTCAAACCACCTTTCCTCTCTGTCTAAAATGTGAACATTGTTGTCCTCAAAGGAGTGTCCTTTCTCTTTGAGGTGGAGGTGAACAGCTGAGTCTTGTTCTGAGGAGGTGGCTCTCCTGTGCTGAGCCATTCTTCTGTGGAGTGGTTGTTTAGTTTCTCCAATGTACAGATCAGAGCATTCCTCACTGCACTGGACTGCATATATCACATTGCTGTGTTTCTCCCTGGGAATCTTATCCTTCGGGTGAACCAGTTTCTGTCTGTGTTGTCATCAGTTTGAAGTGGACCGGGATGTCATGGTTGTTGAAGATCCCGCAGAGTTTCTCTGATACTCCTGACACATATGGAATGGAGATGTTCTTTCTCCGCCTGGTGTCGTCCTTCTTCTTGTTGTTGGGGGTTCTTGTTTTAGTGGCTTTGATGAGTGCCCACTTGGGGTAGCCACAGGTTTGCAGGGCCTTCCTGATTGGTGTTGCTCCTTCTTCTTCCCCTCTGAGCTGGTTAGTACAGTTTGTGCTCTGTGCTGCAGGGTCCTGATGACTCCCAGTTTGTGTTCCAGTGGGTGGTGTGAATCAAACAACAGGTACTGGTCCGTGTGTGTGGGTTTCCTGTACACTTCCATGTTGAGGCTCCTGTCCTCCTCGATATGTACTGTGCAGTCCAAGAAGGCCAGATTGTTCTCCCTGATGTCCTCCCGAGTGAACTTGATGTTGTTGTCCACTGCGTTGATGTGTTCTGTGAACCGTTGCACTTCATTGGTCACCCAGGTGTCATCCACATATCTAAACCAGTGGGTGGGGGTGGTTCCAGAAAAGGAACTCAAGGCTCTTCTCTCCACTTCTTCCATGTAGAGGTTGGCCACAGTAGGAGACACAGATGATCCCATCGCACAGCCGTGCTTCTGTCTGTAAAAGTTCCCATTGTACTGGAAATAAGTGGTGGTCAGGCAGAGGTCCAGCAAGTCACAGCAGTGGTCTGGCGTGAGGTTGGTTCTTTCCTTGAGTGTGCTGTCCTGTGTGAGGCACGTCCTTACCGTCTCTGTGGCTTCTGATGTAGGGATGCAGGTGAACAGGGAGGTGACATCAAATGAGGCCATAGTGTCGTCTGGGTCCATTCGGATCTTCTCCACCTTGTTCACAAAGTCCTACCAGTGGTGTCAGGAGTTCAGCCAAGTGCTTAGCCATGTTGTATGTGACTGAGTTTGTGCTGCTGACGATGGGTCTGAGGGGGACTCCTTCCTTGTGAATCTTGGGGAGTCCATACAGGCATGGAGTGGCTTCCCCAGGAAGCATACAATGCAGTGATTCCATCCATTCCCAGGAAGTTTGCACATACTCACAGCAAGAACAAAGGGCTATCAACCAGTCCCCCTCCGGCAGTTTCATAGTCGTTAGCCAGTCGTTAGACACACCTGCCAGATCATCACAGGTAGTTATGGAAACATTTAGTGCTATTGTTTCTAAGTTTGACCCAGACCCACCCACTGAGGTCTGCAACCACATATAAACCATGTTTCCCACCAAACAGTTAGAACTGATGAAGCTGCTTGGATGAGCAGCGAAACATCTTCAAGAAAACTCTACAAGTCCAGACGCCTTGCCTCAAAGTATATATTCTATTCTATTCTATTCTATTCTATTCTATTCTATTCTATTCTATTCTAGTATGGTCAAGATGTAAAGTGGTCATACTGCCACAAAGTCTTAAGCTGCATTCCAGGATGATGAAAATCTGGTCTGATTTTTTTCACGTCTTTATGAACACACAAATCCAATCCCCAATCCTGACTTTCAAATCAAGCACAGATGACCCATGTTTGAGTCCACTATGAACGCTCGGCTGTGCTCGGGCATTTGTTTCTCAGCCCACCCTTCGATAGCTCAGTTGGTAGAGCGGAGGACTGTAGTGAGACAATAAAACTGAAATCCTTAGGTCGCTGGTTCAAATCCGGCTCGAAGGATTGACTTTTAACCCTTGAGAGTTTCATCATAATGTCACATCATTTTTTCACCGATTTTTTGGCTAAAGGGCCGATGTGACATATATGTCACAAGGATTTTTATCTGATTTGATTTTTTATCTGAAGTACATTTGTTCAATACATGTGTTTACAACACGTTTATGTAATGAAGGATGTGTTATGTAGTCATTAGAATCCTTGACTGGTCAAATCTTACCTTTAGCAAGTAGATAGAGCCTTTTTAAAATTTGCTAGCTCTGCGTCTGTAAACACAAAATCACCTACAAACAAACCAGCCTGTTTGACCCCAATGGTACAGCAAATCACTCATTAAGGAATATGACATGCAGTTTTTATTTAGTAAACAATGTTTAGCTTTTAATCTTAGTGAAACAGGGGAAATCGCTGCATATCAATTTACGATTAATGAATTCCTCGATAATTTGCATCCCTATTCTGACCTGGAAGATTGAGAAGATCGG
Source organism: Parambassis ranga (assembly GCF_900634625.1). Lineage (NCBI taxonomy): Eukaryota > Metazoa > Chordata > Actinopteri > Ambassidae > Parambassis > Parambassis ranga. Next base: position 2,287,362 of record NW_021144797.1, on the reverse strand, counting down.
ACCAGTTGTATTTTGGAATATTTGAATGCTTTTTTGTGGAATACTTGATGCGGCCCAGCCTCACCCAGCCTCGACCCCCATCGCCCCCCCCCCGGGTAAGTTGAGTTTGAGACCCCTGCTGTAGATCTTTGTTTAAAAAAAAAAAAGAAGACCATATATCCCACTTTTTGGGCCTTGTTGGCGCTACCTGGCTCACGACAGTCTGTCCAATTCCAATCTCCTCGGCCTATCGCGTACGCCGCCGTCCAATGTAAGATTGGATTTCATCCAATCGCGTGGCGCGACGACGCTCGACAGCGCCAATGGCAGCGCGCATTTCCATTCTACATTGGATGACGTAGCGAGCCCATACCTCACGGTTCGGGTCAAAGCGGAGTCAAAGCCAGTCATTCATTCTCACGAAGGATTAAACACACCTAAAAAAGTAAGTAAAGAAAGATGCAAAATAGGTGTTTTACTACTATAGTGTCTTATCACGTTGTAACGTCACAGTGTCTTATCACGTTATAATGTAATAAGACACTATCTTGTTTTAACGCTATCACGTTATAACGAGATAAGACACTATCATCGTAAATACTGAAAATATGTATTACAGTTAGAAGGCATTTAGTTTATTCCAACATGCCCGTGTTGTGAAGCATATTACTTTTCGCTGTACAACACCAACTTCTGTCAGAATAGCTAACAATCGCTAATGCTCGCTGAATAGCGTACCGCTAGTCACGTTTTTCTGACGTTTTTGAATGAAAAACCAGGATCATGTGTTCTTTATATTACACGTACGTAGTGTAACATGTAGTGGCATATTAAGTGTTTATTTATTGCAGCAGTGTCACAGCGTGTTGTTCATTATTGCATGCTCAGTGTTTTTTTTTATTGTTGTCCATGACCTTGTTGTCTTTAGATGAGTACTAAGCCCAAGAGCCACAAGGCTATCGGAGACAATGAGTGGATGGCCAGGCTTAGGACATATGCCAGGACGGGTGTTTGGCCTGCTGGAGGCAACAGGCCAGCTCCTAGGCAGCGGAAGTGGCATGACCTCTATGAGAAGGTAATGTGGTAAATGGATGAAGAATCTGCCTTGATCACCATATGCTAACCTTTTGTTGTCTACCCCCATTGATCAAGCCAATATACATTCCTTTGTTATGCTGTCACAAAGCGTCTAGAAACCTGGGCCTATTTCCTACCCCCTAGTGGTTGAGGAGGTGTTGCTTATCCTGCCTATTGTTAACTGTCTCCCAGATGTGATGCGTGACAATTACTTCCAATACACACAGAAAACATCAAAAATACTCTTTATGAAAATAACACAATAGAATAAACTACAAGATTATTGAGGTTAAATGATGATGTGATTTCCAATCCTTTAGATTGAGAAATGCCCCATGCAGGTCTGTGGGCAGACCAGTCTCTTTGGAGAGTCTGTGGCCTGTAACTGTGGATTCCACACTACTAAGGTGAGATTGCTTTCTGATTAATCCTGTGTAACATGTCTACTGCAATGCTGTGTCTGTTACATCACGTGTCCTATCATATTGCTGTACCAGCCTGCCACTCAGTCCCCTGCTGCAGCCCAGCAGTCTATGGCCTCCTCCTCAGACCCTGGTACAACAGCTGCTGCCCCACGGTCATTCCTGCGGCCCCCTCCAAGTTTGGCAATGGTGAATATGAATGCTTTTGTATTGGTATTTTTAATTTGTTCCATCATTAAAATGAACATTTTTTCTCTTCAGTTCACTAAATCACGTTTTGGTGGGGTGCACTCTGCTGAATTAAAGCCCAACTTAGTGACTAGGAAGACACCCAGCCCCTCTCCATCCTCTGTGAGGTCTACCTCTCCCTCTCCATCCTCTGTGAGGTCTACCTGTCCCTCTCCATCCTCTGTGAGGTCTACCTGTCCCTCTCCATCCTCTGTGAGGTCTACCTGTCCCTCTCCATCCTCTGTGAGGTCTACCTGTGAGGTCTACCTGTCCCTCTCCATCCTCTGTGAGGTCTACCTGTCCCTCTCCATCCTCTGTGAGGTCTACCTGTCCCTCTCCATCCTCTGTGAGGTCTACCTGTCCCTCTCCATCCTCTGTGAGGTCTACCGCTCCCTCTCCTGTGAGGTCTACCTGTCCCACTCCTTCCTCTATGAGGGCCACCTGTCCCTCTCCATCCTCTTGAGCACGTCTACCAAAAGGAGTCTCGGCCCTGCTGTGAACACCACCATGGCAGTACCCCTTGTAAGAACAACAGTTTTTATTCATTGGTTCGGTAGTACCTTCTGTAGCTTATCTTAATATTTTGTGGTTGCCTTTTAAATAGACCGAGTCAGAAGGGCTTCAGTCAGCTTCTGCTGGAGCTCCAGCTTCATTTTGGTTGCCAGGAGAAATGAAGAAAACCATCCCTGTCCAGGACCAGAGGTGGATTTCCAGCACCCTTTTTCACTCTGGTAAACTGAGGCCAGATTTAAAGCTGTGGTATGAGCCTCCTGTCCCAGCCTTAATCTACCATCAAGCCCCAACACCAGACCGCTTCTTCACCCATCGGCTGATGGTCTGGATGCCATACCACCTGTGGAAGGTGAGGGTGAACTGTCCTCGCTGTGGGAAGCAGCTGACAGGGGCCGGTGTCCATAAACGGGCTCGTAAGGTCCTGGACATTGACAGGTATTACCTGTTGATAACAGAGACACTCAGGTGCACTGTGTGTTCTCTAAATTACCTGTCGACCAGCCAGACTGTCCGGAACCAGTTAGATGTGCCACATCAGAAGATGTTCCGGCTGATCCTGACCTGCAAGTGAGTACAACAGTATTCAAAGATGGTGACACATATGCTCACATAAGCCCCCAGCCCATCACTATGACACTTACACATGTATAGCCCTAATATACAGCCACATACAATCCCCCACTATGACACTTTTGTTGCTATTATGGTAATTACACTCGTGTGTATGGGACACACACATCTCTCAAGCACACACACACACACACACAAAGACACAGTCCCCACAAGACTTAAAGTACCTAAATTACTTTTTTATTAATGTGTAATTAACCACAGCAATAATATGCATTTTCAGGTATTCCTGTGACATCCGTGTGATTCGGCTGTTGCGTGACCGCACTCTTGGCAACAGTCCAGCACGCGTGGTCAAACAGCTCAAAGAGAACCATGGGGAGGAATGGTTGTCCAGGTTGGCACATTATCTGGGTGAGTGTGCTGATTTTGTGGATCGGCCAAGCCTCTTCCCTGTGGTGTGCCAGGAGCCCCCAGATCCCATTGATGTGCCAAGCAGTCGCTGGTTGCTGTCCGTGTATGGCAGGGACATCCTCTCTCGCCTGGACCACATCAAGGCCAGCATCACTTCAACGTTTGGCTCCATATTAAAAATGGATTCAACCAAAAAGGTAATAATCTGTAGCTGATAGACATGTAACCCATGTAATGTGATATTCTTCAAATTTGGTCTATCAAAACATTTTGAAGTAAAATAACTAAAAGTTCAGATTACTTATTTCATATACATGTTTGTACAAATTGCTGAATTTTCAACATTACTGTTGTCAAATTTCAGATCACAAAAAAGCTGGCTGGCTATGGCAGGGGAACCGGTCTCTGGTTGACCTCCATTGGAAATGAAGTTGGCCAAATACTTAACAGTGTGCTAACCGTGCAGGAGGGTCCAGGCCTGGACAGGATGGTAGCTGGTGTGATGGCCCGCTATTCCCAGGCAGCAGTAGCACCCCCTGTGTTACTTTATGTGGACTGTGGTTGCTGTGTGAATGAGGGGACGAGCAAGCTACAGAGTAGGTTTGGGGGGTGGCCAGACCTCCACATACGGCTGGACATTTGGCATTTTATGAGGAGGCTGGCTGTTGGCTGTACAACAGACGCCCATCCCCTCTACCCAACCTTCATGGGCTGCTTATCAGCTTGCATTTTTGATTGGGATGCAGGTGACCTCACTCTGTTGCGGCAGGCAAAGAGAGGGCAGCTTCACCAGGAGAGTGGACTACTTCTTACTGATGCCCAGGTGGATGCCAGGATCAGTAAGAAAGAGCTAAGCCAGTACTGCCGCAGGAGGACACGCAGTGAGGAAGTTACCATCGGGCTTATTGAGCGGCTGCTGCAGGAGCTAGGAGGCGCAAAGGGGCGGGATCTCATGGGCGTGCCACTACTGGACCAGGTGCGCATGGAGCATATCTGGTGTGTGCAAAAGCGCCATGTGAAGTGCATCCAGGATGTTCCTGGGATGCAGCTCTACACAGAGACAGGCACCACCACAAAGGGCGGTGTGGTCTTGACCAGGTATCGCTGTGCCAGAGGGTCCACATCCCTGGAATCTTTTCATTGCCACCTGAACAGGTTCATTCCAGGTTGGTGTCTTTCCTATGTAAAAAGCTAAAAACAGATATTTTTTTAAAAATTTTGTTTTATTAAGCATTGCCACAGTGTACATGTAAAGTGCATCAAAATACAGAACATTGGTAATCATGAGGTAGGCAAAAAGAATGGCAATTAATATTTTCTGGTATTCCTAGGTACTAGTGCAAATGCACTGAATTTCCAGCTGTACCTCCTAGAAGGCCTAAACAGATGGAATCAGGATCGGGCAGCTGCGGCAGTCACTAGCAGACCATCGTCTCTTTTGACCTACTCTGGGGATGTGGTGCACTGTGTCAACACCAACAGCATGAAGGTGTTTGGCCGGGCTTTTGTGTCAACCTTCAGGCCCCCTTCCAAATACACTGGTATGCTATTTGACTACATATTATTTTTGTTTAGTTGGCTTTCACTTTTGTCAACTTTTGTTTAGCAAACTGTTGTAGTAACTGACGTGCTTGTGTCTGTATGTGCACATATGCATGTGTCCACTCGTCTTTCCCATAGGAGAGCTGCTTGGTGTTGACTACCTGCTGAGTCAGACTGGACAGCCCCTGCAGATCAACCCTGACTCAGAGGAGACAGAGGACATGCTGGAGGATTTGGACGAGGGCGAGGAAGAAGATGAGGGCTTTGAGGAAGATCCACCTGGAGATACATCTGATTTAACTGTGTTGAGTCTCTTTGATGGCCAGAGTTTTTCCACCCAGCCTGCTGCCGCCTCCTCACTGGATGTGTCCTCCCAGCCTGCTGCCGCCTCCCCACTGGATGTGTCCTCCCAGCCTGCTGCCGCCTCCCCACTGGATGTGTCCTCCCAGCCTGCTGCCGCCTCCCCACTGGATGTGTCCTCCCAGCCTGCTGCCGCCTCCCCACTGGATGTGTCCTCCCAGCCTGCTGCCCAGCCCACTGCCATCTCATCCCAGCCTACCACCTCCATGCCACGGCCTGATGTATCCTCAGCATCTGCGGTATGTAAAAGCACATTGACATGTAGTAATATTAGTTGTTATTAACAAAAATTATTCTGTGATTTGTGCTTTCTGGGTTCTTAAATTTCTCATCTCTGTTTTTCCCCCAGGCTGTGGATGATGCTGGTGTGCCAGGCATAGACAGGGTTGACAGCTTGGCAGAGTATCTGGTGGAGCTGAGGAAGCAGTCCTCTCTAGCCCTCACTAGTCAGCAGGTCAGATGTTTGTGTGTGCTTCTGCGCCTGTCATACATGTCCACACTTATATTTTCTTTTCTCATGTGCCTGTGTTGTCATTCTGCTCTCTCTCAGGTCAGCACCATTGTTGCGTTGTGGCAGAACCTTCTGGACTACGACAAGCAAAGGGTGGTGTTTGCTGCCAGGCACCAGAGCAGGCTGAATACAGGCAGGTTTAGGTCGCCAAAGAAGAGACAGGACTTTACACCCGGGGTGGAGAGTTTGAAGCGACAAGCGCTCACCACCACTGCACCACTGGCTCAGTGGCCAGATTGCTGTCGTCTAGTGGAAATTATTTTCATTAGGCTCTGTGCTATCCACCGTAGTCCCAAGAAAAGGGGGACAAGCACATTTTCCAGATGGGACCTCATCTTGGAGGATTACCGTAAAGTAAGGCAGCTTATTCTGTGTAATGGGGCTATCATGCAGCAGACAAGTATGCAGCTGGTGGACATTAACCACACTACTCTGGTGCAGTGGCACAACAAGAGGGTGAAGAGGCAGGACAGTATGGTACTGATGCAGGGGCTGGACCTCCCCAGTCGTTTGTCTGTGGCAGCTGACCCTCTGCCCCATGCAAATGTGCCCCCAGCATCTGCACCCCCCCACCCTGGCCCAGCTCATCAGTACCACCTGCCTAGCAGCACTGTGGGCACAGCAAAGGTAAAGAGGAAGGTACCTGCTGCTGCAACTCCTGTGGCCGATAGGCCACGTTTCCAGCGCCAGCTCTTCCCTGCTCCATCCCCTTCCTTTGCCCCTCAGCTGGTGATGCTGGCTCCAGTGAGGTCTCAGGTGCCTGTGATCATTGCTGCCCCACAGGCCCTGGGTGTCAACCCCTTCGCAGCCTGTCCTCCTCCTGCCCCTGTGACTCCTGCTGCTCCTGCACGTACACTGCAGCGTAAAGTACTGCACAACACGTGTAAGAAGTGTGGACAGTACAGAACAGCAGAAACGGGGCACAGCCAGTACAAGGGGACAGTCTACTGCCCGAAAGTAGAGACTGTCCCAAAAGAGCAGTGGCTGGAGAACATGAAACAAAAAAAATAATATGAGAGAGGCATAGATAACCCGGACTCGGACAAATACTCTCAGCACTGTGCCAGACCTATTTTTGTAAATAATTGTAAATAATAATTTATTACTCTGTAAAATGCTTGTGACATCTATAAATAAAGTTTGGTAAAGTGAGTAATGTATTGTTTTCTGTGTGTTTTTGTGTTGAGATTAGAGTCTGTTAAGTGCTGTGTACATGAGAAGTCTTTGCTTAATGCTGTTGTGTGGGCGTGTAGAGGGCGATGATGGATCTCACCACACACCACAAATGCAGACATAAAAATATCAATATATTAGTAACGTAAGGTTAATAAATCGGCAAAATCGGTGTTAAAGTGATGTCCAGTTACACATTTTTTTAAATCAGTCCAAATCTAATGCATTAACATTTGGCGTTTGTGGGACTCGAACCGGGAACCTTGGGGTCGAAGCATAAATTAATATAAAAATGAAAAACAGGTTTAAAATCATTTATGTCCAAATAAAAATCATCTCTTCCCTTCTGTCACGTTTTTTCTCATTTTTCTCCTCTTCTTCCTTCTTTTTCCTCATTTTTTCCTTCTTTTTCCCTCTTTTTCCCTCTTCCCCCTTCTTCCCCCTTCTTCCCCCCTTCTTTCCTTTCTTCCCCCCCCATGACAGACTATTGTTCCCCAGCTTGAACGCAGTAGGCAGCGCGTCAGTCTCATAATCTGAAGGTCGTGAGTTCAATCCTCACATGGGGCACAACTTTTAGAGACAGCATTGAATAAAGAGTACACACACTCACCATTTACAGGTACATAATATTACATAGTAGCATCGACAAGCTAATTTACAGAGGAAATGACCATAAAAGCAGGTGTCTGTCAGTGCTTACTATACAATCCGGTGGTTGCCTACCCATTGTGCATGTGTAGAACACAGACCTTAAGGGGCCCCACACTGAACAGACTGTGTGACAGAGGCTGGGGATCAATGCCACCATTGTGAACACAATACCAGGAAGTTTAAGGCCTTTTTTTCATATACAGTGCCCATGTTAGTGCCAATATGTCTCATATACGTGCTGGCTACTACTCTTTTTAACCTATGAGACTGACGCGCTGCCTACTGCGGCTGTGGTTGCTCACAAACAAGTGAAATATGGTCCTTTTTTTAACAAAGACATCTACATTGCAGTATGTTAGTGAGAATATCTCTCATATGCGCGCTGACTACTGCACCAACAAAAATTCTTAATTTAACCTTTAGGAGTATGTACACACCTTAAAACTGCTGTGAAAATATGATATGTTAATACGTAGAGAAGATTGAAGCAAGGCATCTGGACTTGTAGAGTTTTCTTGAAGACGTTTCGCTGCTCATCCAAGCAGCTTCATCAGTTCTGTTTGGTGGGAAACATGGTTTATATGTGGTTGCAGACCTCAGTGGGTGGGTCTGGGTAAAACTCACAAACAATAGCACTAAATGTTTCCATGGCTGCCTGGGCCAGGTGTGTCTAACGACTGGCTAACGACTATGAAACTGCCAGAGGTGGACTGGTTGACAGCCCTTTGTTCTTGCTGTGAGTATGTGCAAACTTCCTGGGAATGGATGGCATCCCTGCATTGTATGTGGTAGAAAGATGATGTCTGAGGCCACCACCTCTGTTAAGGGAAGGTTTTTCCAGCTTAACATAGATGCTTCCTTGACTCCTCTTTCAAACCACCTTTCCTCTCTGTCTAAAATGTGAACATTGTTGTCCTCAAAGGAGTGTCCTTTCTCTTTGAGGTGGAGGTGAACAGCTGAGTCTTGTCCTGAGGAGGTGGCTCTCCTGTGCTGAGCCATTCTTCTGTGGAGTGGTTGTTTAGTTTCTCCAATGTACAGATCAGAGCATTCCTCACTGCACTGGACTGCATATATCACATTTCTGTGTTTCTCCCTGGGAATCTTATCCTTCGGGTGAACCAGTTTCTGTCTCAGTATTGTCATCGGTTTGAAGTGGACCGGGATGTCATGGTTGTTGAAGATCCTGCAGAGTTTCTCTGATACTCCTGACACATATGGAATGGAGATGTTCTTTCTCCGCCGGTTGTTGTCCTTCTTCTTGTTGTTGGGGGGTCTTGTTTTAGTGGCTTTGATGAGTGCCCACTTGGGGTAGCCACAGGTTTGCAGGGCCTTCCTGATTGGTGTTGCTCCTTCTTCTTCCCCTCTGAGCTGGTTAGTACAGTTTGTGCTCTGTGCTGCAGGGTCCTGATGACTCCCAGTTTGTGTTCCAGTGGGTGGTGTGAATCAAACAACAGGTACTGGTCCGTGTGTGTGGGTTTCCTGTACACTTCCATGTTGAGGCTCCTGTCCTCCTCGATATGTACTGTGCAGTCCAAGAAGGCCAGATTGTTCTCCCTGATGTCCTCCCGAGTGAACTTGATGTTGTTGTCCACTGCGTTGATGTGTTCTGTGAACCGTTGCACTTCATTGGTCACCCAGGTGTCATCCACATATCTAAACCAGTGGGTGGGGGTGGTTCCAGAAAAGGAACTCAAGGCTCTTCTCTCCACTTCTTCCATGTAGAGGTTGGCCACAGTAGGAGACACAGATGATCCCATCGCACAGCCGTGCTTCTGTCTGTAAAAGTTCCCATTGTACTGGAAATAAGTGGTGGTCAGGCAGAGGTCCAGCAGGTCACAGATGTGGTCTGGCGTGAGGTTGGTTCTTTCCTTGAGTGTGCTGTCCTGTGTGAGGCACGTCCTTACCGTCTCTGTGGCTTCTGATGTAGGGATGCAGGTGAACAGGGAGGTGACATCAAATGAGGCCATAGTGTCGTCTGGGTCCATTCGGATCTTCTCCACCTTGTTCACAAAGTCCTACCAGTGGTGTCAGGAGTTCAGCCAAGTGCTTAGCCATGTTGTATGTGACTGAGTTTGTGCTGCTGACGATGGGTCTGAGGGGGACTCCTTCCTTGTGAATCTTGGGGAGTCCATACAGGCATGGAGTGGCTTCCCCAGGAAGCATACAATGCAGTGATTCCATCCATTCCCAGGAAGTTTGCACATACTCACAGCAAGAACAAAGGGCTATCAACCAGTCCCCCTCCGGCAGTTTCATAGTCGTTAGCCAGTCGTTAGACACACCTGCCAGATCATCACAGGTAGTTATGGAAACATTTAGTGCTATTGTTTCTAAGTTTGACCCAGACCCACCCACTGAGGTCTGCAACCACATATAAACCATGTTTCCCACCAAACAGTTAGAACTGATGAAGCTGCTTGGATGAGCAGCGAAACATCTTCAAGAAAACTCTACAAGTCCAGACGCCTTGCCTCAAAGTATATATTCTATTCTATTCTATTCTATTCTATTCTATTCTATTCTATTCTAGTATGGTCAAGATGTAAAGTGGTCATACTGCTTAAGTCTTAAGCTGCATTCCAGGATGATGAAAATCTGGTCTGATTTTTTTCACGTCTTTATGAACACACAAATCCAATCCCCAATCCTGACTTTCAAATCAAGCACAGATGACCCATGTTTGAGTCAACTATGAACGCTCGGCTGTGCTCGGGCATTTCTTTCTCAGCCCACCCTTTGATAGCTCAGTTGGTAGAGCGGAGGACTGTAGTGAGACAATAAAACTGAAATCCTTAGGTCGCTGGTTCAAATCCGGCTCAAAGGAGAGACTTTTAACCCTCGAGAGTTTCATCATAATGTCACATCATTTTTTCACCGATTTTTTGGCTAAAGGGCCGATGTGACATATATGTCACAATGATTTTTATCTGATTTGAGTTTTTATCTGAAGTGCATTTGTTCAATACATGTGTTTACAACACGTTTATGTAATGAAGGATGTGTTATGTAGTCATTAGAATCCTTGACTGGTCAAATCTTACCTTTAGCAAGTAGATAGAGCCTTTTTAAAATTTGCTAGCTCTGCGTCTGTAAACACAAAATCACCTACAAACAAACCAGCCTGTTTGACCCCAATGGTACAGCAAATCACTCATTAAGGAATATGACATGCAGTTTTTATTTAGTAAACAATGTTTAGCTTTTAATCTTAGTGAAACAGGGGAAATTGCTGCATATCAATTTACGATTAATGAATTCCTCGATAATTTGCATCCCTATTCTGACCTGGAAGATTGAGAAGATCGGACCAGTTGTATTTTGGAATATTTGAATGCTTTTTTGTGGAATACTTGATGCGGCCCAGCCTTACCCAGCCTCGACCCCCATCGCCCCCCCGGGTAAGTTGAGTTTGAGACCCCTGCTGTAGATCTTTGTTTAAAAAAAAAAAAAAAAGAAGACCATATATCCCACTTTTTGGGCCTCGTTGGCGCAGTAGGCAGCGCGTCAGTCTCATAATCTGAAGGTCGTGAGTTCAATCCTCACATGGGGCACAACTTTTAGAGACAGCATTGAATAAAGAGTACACACACTCACCATTTACAGGTACATAATATTACATAGTAGCATCGACAAGCTAATTTACAGAGGAAATGACCATAAAAGCAGGTGTCTGTCAGTGCTTACTATACAATCCGGTGGTTGCCTACCCATTGTGCATGTGTAGAACACAGACCTTAAGGGGCCCCACACTGAACAGACTGTGTGACAGAGGCTGGGGATCAATGCCACCATTGTGAACACAATACCAGGAAGTTTAAGGCCTTTTTTTCATATACAGTGCCCATGTTAGTGCCAATATGTCTCATATACGTGCTGGCTACTACTCTTTTTAACCTATGAGACTGACGCGCTGCCTACTGCGGCTGTGGTTGCTCACAAACAAGTGAAATATGGTCCTTTTTTAACAAAGACATCTACATTGCAGTATGTTAGTGAGAATATCTCTCATATGCGCGCTGACTACTGCACCAACAAAAATTCTTAATTTAACCTTTAGGAGTATGTACACACCTTAAAACTGCTGTGAAAATATGATATGTTAATACGTAGAGAAGATTGAAGCAAGGCATCTGGACTTGTAGAGTTTTCTTGAAGACGTTTCTCTGCTCATCCAAGCAGCTTCATCAGTTCTGTTTGGTGGGAAACATGGTTTATATGTGGTTGCAGACCTCAGTGGGTGGGTCTGGGTAAAACTCACAAACAATAGCACTAAATGTTTCCATGGCTGCCTGGGCCAGGTGTGTCTAACGACTGGCTAACGACTATGAAACTGCCAGAGGTGGACTGGTTGACAGCCCTTTGTTCTTGCTGTGAGTATGTGCAAACTTCCTGGGAATGGATGGCATCCCTGCATTGTATGTGGTAGAAAGATGATGTCTGAGGCCACCACCTCTGTTAAGGGAAGGTTTTTCCAGCTTAACAGAGATGCTTCCTTGACTCCTCTTTCAAACCACCTTTCCTCTCTGTCTAAAATGTGAACATTGTTGTCCTCAAAGGAGTGTCCTTTCTCTTTGAGGTGGAGGTGAACAGCTGAGTCTTGTCCTGAGGAGGTGGCTCTCCTGTGCTGAGCCATTCTTCTGTGGAGTGGTTGTTTAGTTTCTCCAATGTACAGATCAGAGCATTCCTCACTGCACTGGACTGCATATATCACATTGCTGTGTTTCTCCCTGGGAATCTTATCCTTCGGGTGAACCAGTTTCTGTCTCAGTGTTGTCAGTGGACCGGGATGTCATGGTTGTTGAAGATCCTGCAGAGTTTCTCTGATACTCCTGACACATATGGAATGGAGATGTTCTTTCTCCGCCGGTTGTTGTCCTTCTTCTTGTTGTTGGGGGGTCTTGTTTTAGTGGCTTTGATGAGTGCCCACTTGGGGTAGCCACAGGTTTGCAGGGCCTTCCTGATTGGTGTTGCTCCTTCTTCTTCCCCTCTGAGCTGGTCCACTGGAACACAAACTGGGAGTCATCAGGACCCTGCAGCACAGAGCACAAACTGTACCCACCAGCTCAGAAGAAGGAGCAACACCACATCAGGAAGGCCCTGCAAACATGTGGCTACCCGAAGTGGGCACTCATCAAAGCCACAAAAACAAGACCCCCCAACAACAAGAAGAAGGACAACACCAGGCGGAGAAAGAACATCTCCATTCCATATGTGTCAGGAGTATCAGAGAAACTCCGCAGGATCTTCAACAACCATGACATCCCAGTCCATTTCAAACCTATGACAACACTGAGACAGAGACTGGTTCACCCGAAGGATAAGATTCCCAGGAAGAAACACAGCAATGTGATATATGCAGTCCAGTGCAGTGAGGAATGCTCTGATCTGTACATTGGAGAAACTAAACAACCACTCCACAGAAGAATGGCTCAGCACAGGAGAGCCACCTCCTCAGGACAAAACTCAGCTGTTCACCTCCACCTCAAAGACAAAGGACACTCCTTTGAGGACAACAACGTTCACATTTTAGACAGGGAGGAAAGGTGGTATGAAAGAGGAGTCAAGGAAGCCATCTATGTTAAGCTGGAAAAACCTTCCCTTAACAGAGGTGGTGGCCTCAGACATCATCTTTCTACCACATACAATGCAGTGATTCCATCCATTCCCAGGAAGTTTGCACATACTCACAGTAAGAACAAAGGGCTGTCAACCAGTCCCCCTCCGGCAGTTTCATAGTCGTTAGCCAGTCGTTAGACACACCTGGCCCAGTCAGCCAGAACATCACAGGTAAGTATGGAAACATTTAGTGCTATTGTTTGTAAGGTTTTTTTAAGTTTTACCCAGACCCACCCACATAGGTCTGTAACCACATATAAACCATGTTTCCCCACCAAACAGTTAGAAATGATGAAGCTGCTTGGATGAGCAGCGAAACGTCTTCTAGAAAACTCTACAAGTCCAGACGCCTTGCTTCAATCTTCTCTACGTATGATGACCTGGATGACTGAGAATCTTCATCAACAATGATAGATGGTGTAATCCTGAACACATCACTGTCAAAGAACATTTCTGCAGTAAGGACATTGAGCTGTTAGCCGTTAGCATGAGCGCTGATTGATTAATGATCTACTGTAGTGCTGTGTGAGTCATCAGAGGACACTTCTGTCTTCATTTGAAGCTGGTAGGTACAAACTGCACCACTGCTAGCAGGAGCTCCTTTGTTCTACACCTGGACATCAGCTCACTCATTTTAACAACTGACAGACTCCATTTCTGGAAAGACAGACCATCTGGACAAGACAGGTCTCTGGTTCTCTTCCAGTCAGGTTTACTCACAGAGGAGGTTCCATGGTGTAATGGTTAGCACTCTGGACTCTGAATCCAGCGATCTGAGTTCAAATCTCAGTGGAACCTTTTGTTTGAACAGTTATCCTTTCTACACAGTTTAGTCTATGGAGAAGTCCACAGTCGGTTCATTGGTCCAGCTGTAGTCATTAATGGACTGAAGGCCATGAAGGAGGCTGTGGTGCTGAATCCTGCTGCTTGTGCTGGATGATCCAGTTATAACATGGAATCCTCTGCTCCCCATGCTGCTATGTCCTGCTAGTACTCATTATTCAGGAAACAAGAACAAGTATTAGGGAGTGCTCTCAAGTGCTCTCTAAGCAAAATAAAATAGCTTTGTTTCTATGGTGACCCCACAGGCTGCAACAAAACACCACTACAGGTGCTGGTCATATAATTAGAATATCATCAGAAGGTTGATTTATTTCAGTAATTCCATTCAAAAAGTGAAAGCTGTATAATGCAAACATTCATTCCACACAGACTGAAATATTTCAAGTGTTTATTTCTTTTAATTTTGATGGTTATAACAGACAACCAATGAAAACCCACATTCAGTATCTCAGCTGGATGGATGAGGATGGATGGATAATGTAGTGGACTCCCACCCAGCAGATCAAGTCCCAGAGGTTACAGCATCATTTATTAGCTGAGTTTCCCCTCAGGGAAGCTGCTGTTTACAAGCTGTTTACAGAGAGAAGCAAGAAAACAACAGTCAGCATCATTGTCCATAAAAACACATGACAATAACATGTGAGACAGAGAGTTTATGATCAGTGCTCCCCCTGCTGGTTAGGACATATGATGACATTTTTAAATGTACCAGTCAAAACTCACTCAGTGGTTTGTCTTTGTTTTTATGACTTTCTACATTGTAGGTTCATCCTGAAGACATTAGAGCTATGAAGGAACACATGTGGAATGATGTAGTGAACACAAAGTGTTAAACCAAGCAGAATATGTTTGATGTTTGACATTCTTCCAAGCAGCCAGCTTTTGCTTTGATGACATCTTCACACACTCTTTGCATTCTCTCAATCTGAACTGAACCACCAATGCTGTGCAATGCTGACATCTAGTGGTGGAATCGCAGGTTACAGAATCAGAAATTCCTTTTTTTTATCCCCGAGGGGAAATTCTTGTTTGTTACAGACACATAGAAGAAAAGATAATTGAAATATGAAATAGAAATATATAATAAATATTGAAATACCTAGACAGCATTTAAATCCCTGAGTTGTATCTAAAGAACATATTTACTATTGTGTAAAAACCTTTACACAGTAAAGAGCCTGACATGAATGTACCAGTATGAATGTACAGTGTCTGAGTGACTGTTACAGTTCAGAGTTCAGTAGTTTGATAGAGACGGGCCGGAATGACTTCCTGTCTTCTCACCTGCTCTGTGGTGAAGGTGATCGGTGGAGGTGGGGAACCAGTAATTCCCAGGTGATGACTGTCAGCCGAGGGGTCAGAGGACGAGGTGCGAGCAGGGCCATCTGGATGAGCTGTGGGAGAAGAGAGGGCGGGTGACGTGGCTGGTCGTTGTCGCTCAGCTGCTGTAGAGTCGTTAGCAGGGTTTCCCCGCGCAGGTTCGAATCCTGCCAACAACGGTTCTTTTCATCTCCAAGATCACTTTATGCCCCTCCATTGTTTACACTTAACAAGTCTGATGTGTTAACAACGAGCTCTATGAAAAAATTCATCTTGACCAGTCAGAGTGCTGCCATTTATATTGACTGTCTGAGGACCAAACCCTGGCACAGTCCATCTGACACTTCCAAAAACTATCATTTTAAAAACGCTGGACCGAGAGCAACTGGTGTGCAATGAGGAGGCAAAGGATAAAACGTCCCAGCACATTTCAAACCCAGTTTCACCCTGAGGCAGAGACTGCTTCACCTTAAGGACAAAACACCTGGGAAAGGCAGATCTCAAGGTACTACAATAGTCAGAATGATTCATCATGTGGTGACCAGATGAAAAATCTCATCTCTGGCTGTCCACATCAGTGTCAGTGAAGATTTCAGATTGTTTATTAAGTGTTCATCCTTGAGCTTTTCCAAACTTGTTGTGGACAGCACACTTTTCATGTCAGGATGGCCGAGCGGTCCAAGGCGCTGCGTTCAAGCTGGGGAACATTCGTCCGTCTAAGATGGGGAAGAAGGGGGAAGAAGGGGGGAGAAGAAAAGAAGAGGAAAAAGAGGGGAAAAAGGGAAAAATGAAAAAAGAAAGGAAAGTTGTGGAAACTTTGTTAACATATATATTTTATGTATGTATTTTACGATTCAGAAACACAAATTAGACACTTTTAGTATTTTACTTTGGACCACAGCTTGGATTCGAACCGGTGACCACAGGAATGCTAGTTTTGATCCGCCATTTTTGGCATCATTTTTGGCATCATTTTTACTCGTGAATAAATCATTCTGAATTAATATGTTTGTACATTTGTGGTTTTGTTTTCCTAAAACTGAAAAACTCCCAAATATGGGAAGTCATTGTCACTTTTATAATTTTTATAAGTGTGTTGTTTAAAATCATTAATAAACACCCACTAACTCATTAAAATACATCATAAACAGAATAAAGATTGTAAATAAATAAAGGAGACTTCAATAATTACACACAAAATATTTATTTAGGATTTTTTTTCCTCATTTCCTCCAACCATTGCTCTTTAGGAAGAGATTCTGTTTGTGGGCAGTATACTCGGCCTCGGTACTGGCTGTGTCCAGTGTCAGCAGTGCGAAAATTGCCACACATTTTACATGTATTTGCCTGCACTGTTCTCCGATATGGCCTCTTCATAACAGATCCAGCTTCCCCTGAGGGGGTCTGCACCCCCTGCACTGGAAGGACTGCTTGCATTATCACTGGTCCTGCTGGTCCTGCTGGTAGGAGGATCTGAGGAAGAGGGGGCGTCAGAAGGGGCCCTGGTGCTGAAACAGTGGCAAACAGCCTCTGTACCGGCCCCTTTGGCATGATGGCACGCTGTCTAGTGGCTGCCTGACCTGCTGTACTCTGTGGAAGCTGGTAGTGATGCTCCTGCTGTGGACGTGTGGGTTCAACAGGCTGTTCTCTTGCTGTCTGAAGTGGCTCTGCAGACTCACTGAGGGCTGGGGGCAGTGCAGTGCCCTGGAGGAGCACAGAAAGCTCCTGTTTCTTCTGCCTATTATTATGCCACTGGATCAGGGTGGTTTGGTTCACTTCTACCAGCTGTATTTCTGTTGCCTGCATTACCCTGTGGTTACCAACTACCAGCTGGCGAATCGTATGATAGTCCCTCAGAATTAGGGACCACCTTGAAACAGTCGCCTTGCCTTTTCTCACTGGACTCGGGTAGAGATTACAAAGTCTCATGAAAATGTTCTCCACTAATCTGCAGCAGTCCGGCCACTGTGCAGGTGCACTACTTGCACCTAACATACAACGGGTGGTGCTCTCCACACCAGGAGTCTTTGAAGGTTTTTTCGGTGTTCGGAATCGCCCACTCAAAAGTCTCTCCTGATGCCGTGCAGTATAAACTACCCGTTGCTTGTCACTTTCGTTCAGACTGCCCCACAGTGCTGTAATTGTGTCTGCCTGTTGGTTCAATTCAATTCAATTCAGTTTTATTTATATAGCGCATATTACAATCAGACATTGTCTCAAAGCGCTTCACAGGAACCCCCCTAAGAGCACTGTGGCAAGGAAAAACTCCCTTTAAGAGGAAGAAACCTTGAGCAGGACCCGTCAACTTAAGGGGGAACCAGTCCTGCTGCTAGTCAGAGAGGATGAGGGAGAGAGAGAGAGAGAGAGAGAGAGAGGATGAAGGAGAAAGAGAGAGAGAGAGAGAGGAGCAAACATGATACAAACATGATACAGTACAGAGCAAACATGACAGCAAGATGAAACAGTGATATATTGTAATGATATCTATATATATCGTCGGTCCATAAGTAGGAATAGTAATTTGATAGTAAAGATGAGCAGCAGGGGCTAGTGAAGTCGATGAGCACAGGAGAGACTGCAGGTCAGTATGCAGGTCTTGAGACCTGCAAAGAGAGAGAGCGAGAGCGAGGCACAGAACTACAAGGAAGACAGTTAACACAGATTATGAGACGATATTACCCAGTATGATCCAGACTAAGGAGAGTGGAGGAGAGGTCAGAGGGTGTTCAGAGGATCGTGTTTGTGCCCCCCGACAACGTAGAGCAAGAGAGACTTCACGGGCCGGACTGCAGGTCATCATCCAGGTCTTGAGACCAGTGTGAGCCAGACTAAGGAGAGAAAAGGAGAGGTTAGAGGGTGAGAGGGAAACTGCTCAGTGGATCATGTTTGTGCCCCCCGACAACGTAGGCCTAGAGCAGCATAGCTGTGCTACACACTAGGTCTAAGGCTAACTGTACGCCTTACTAAACAGAAAAGTTTTAAGTCTAGTCTTAAAGGTGGAGGCAGTGTCTGCCTCTCGGACCCAGATTGGTAACTGGTTCCATAATAGCGGTGCCTGATAGCTGAAAGCTCGTCCTCCCATTCTACTTCTATGAATCCTAGGAACTACTAGTAAACCTGCACTCAGAGATCTGAGTGTCCTATTAGGAACATATGGTACAATCAGGTCCTGCAGATACAATGGAGCAAGTCCATGAAGAGCCTTGTAGGTTAGAAGAAGGATCTTGAAGTGTATTCTTGAGTCCACTGGGAGCCAGTGAAGAGACGCTAGGACAGGAGAGATATGATCCCTTTGGCTGCTTCCTGTCAGAACTCTAGCTGCTGCGTTCTGGATCAGCTGCAGACTGTTGATGGAGTAATGTGGACATCCTGACAATAAAGAGTTGCAGTAGTCCAGTCTTGAAGTGACAAAAGCATGGATGAGCTTTTCAGCATCACTCTGAGAGAGGATGCTCCTGATCTTAGTAATATTACGCAGGTGAAAGAAAGCGGTCCTGGAGACCTGCTTAATATGAGAGACAAACGACATGTCTTGATCAAAGATAACTCCAAGGTTCCTCACAGTCGTACTGGAGGCCAGAGTAATTCCATCCAGGGAGAAAGTATTATCTGATAAACTAGTTCTGAGATGTTTCGGTCCAAAAACAATGACCTCAGTCTTGTCCGAGTTTAATAGTAAAAAGTTGGAGGACATCCAGTCCTTTATGTCCTTTAGACACGCCTGTAGTCTGACTAGCGGCTCCGTTTCTTCAGGCTTCATGGATAAATACAGCTGGGTATCATCAGCATAACAATGAAAGTTTATGCCGTGCTTCTGGATGATGTATCCTAGAGGGAGCATGTAGAGGGTGAACAGGATCGGTCCGAGCACAGAACCCTGTGGAACACCGTGGTTAACCCTTGTACCTGTGGAAGACACATCGTTAGTGTGAACAAAATGAAATCTGTCAGATAAATATGATTTAAACCAGCGCAGTGCTGTTCCTGTAATCCTGATCTCGTGTTCCAATCTGTGTAGCAGGATGCGATGGTCTACGGTGTCGAAGGCAGCACTGAGATCCAGTAGAACGAGTACAGAGACGAGACCCCGGTCCGATGCCATGAGGAGGTCATTGGTGACTTTAAGCAGTGCTGTTTCTGTGCTGTGATGGGCTCTGAAACCAGACTGGAAAGCATCAAACAGACTGTTACTACACAGGTGGTCGTTTAGCTGACTTACAACAGCTCTTTCAAGTAGTTTGGAGATAAAGGTGAGGTTGGAGATCGGTCTGTAGTTTCCTAGGACGTCCGGGTCCAGTGAAGGTTTTTTAAGTATCGGAATGATCACAGCAGTTTTAAAAGCCTGTGGTACATATCCTGTTTCCAGAGACAAGTTGATCTGTCCTAATATAGAGTCTCCGATCAGAGGAATAGCATCCTTGAGGAGCTGTGAAGGGATCGGATCCAGAAGACAGGTAGTAGGTTTAGACTTGCTGATGCTGGTGGTCAGCTCAGGGAGGCCGATGGGCGCGAAGCAGTCCAGAGTTAGATCAGGATCCGTTTCCAGAAGTGGCGGTGTATCCTCAGCGGTCACAGAGAGATTGTGGTTGATTTGTCCTCTAATAGTGGTGATTTTATCAGTGAAGAAGCTCATGAAGTCTTCACTACTAAGAGCTGCAGGAATGCGAGGCTCCACAGAGCTGTGGCTCTTTGTCAGCCTGGCCACGGCGTTAAAGAGAAAGCGTGGGTTGTTCTTGTTTTCTTCTATTAGTGATGAATAGTAGGCTGTCCTGGCTTTACGAAGGGCCTTCTTATACGTCAGCAGACTGTCTCTCCAGATCCTCCGGGAGTCATCTGATTTAGAGGACTGCCACATCCTCTCCATCCTACGTGTAATCCGTTTCAGTGATCGGATGTTTGAGTTGTACCACGGAGCTAGCCTCTTCTGGTTTGTAGTTTTCTTCTTCTTCAGTGGAGCAATCCTGTTTAAGACTGAGTGTAGTGTGTCTGCAGTGTTGTTGACAAAGCGGTCCAGCTCTGCAGGAGTAACATTTAAGTTGGTACCCCCATCAGTACTTGGGACTGTGGGGAGTACTGGTAGGATTGCTGTCCTAAACTGCTTTACGGCGTCTTCAGACAGACATCTGCTGTAGTAGACCTTTTCCTCAGGTGCTGGTAGGTCTGAAAGAGAGAAGTCAAAGTGTCAGTGGTTGCTGAGACACAGGGAGGTCTGATCCCGAAGAGCCACCAAGTACTCTGCAAGTCTGTCCACATGCTGGTAGCCAGGGACATTTTGGTCATCGACAGCCTAAGTGAATGAAGAAAAGTTTAGAAAATGAAAATGTGTAGGATCTTAACTGAGCTTCATTGATACAGGCTGTGCATTCAGGTGTTTTTACACGTGCACAAAAATGACACATACCATATTTTCAGCTTCAGCTTCAACTCTAGCTTCAGAGGATGAAGTTGAAGCCTGAGGGGATGCACTAGATGCCACTACAGAGCCTATACTTGGAACCAGACTGGATGCACATGAAGTTGCTGAAGCTGTGCCAGGAGCCATGGTAGAAGAGGTGGTGTGGGACTGGGAAACCGGGACAGAGGAGGAGGAACCAGGAGCTGACCTCGGGCCAAGTCCAGTAATGTGGGGTCAACTATGAGGTCTGAGAAACCCTCATCTTCCTCCATGCTGTCCTCCATCTCATGTTCTTCCACCAGCTGAGCAGTCTCCTCTGAATCAGGGTTCATATCCTGCAGTGCCTGACCAGTCTGCCTGAACAGATACTGTACCCCTATCAGCTCTCCTGAAAAGTAGCGATTAATTAAAATTACATAGGCAGGAGAGATTATAAAATGTACATATATAAAGAAGGATCCATGTATTCACAATTGCTCACCAGTGTATTTTTAGGGTGGACAAAACTCCGGCACCACCTTCCTGTGAAACAGCTTCTCATAGTTTTTGTTTACACAGTGGAGCAGTTCGCCTGAGTAGCTGCATAAAGGAGATGGTTTGGAAGACAGTGCAGCACGTTCGCGGTCCTGGTTCCATCTATGCAGTCCCTCCAGCAGGTATATCTGAAAATTGAGGCTGTTGGCGCTGGTTCCTAGAAGACATAGCAGTGTATATCAGATTATCAGAATCAGAAATACTTTATTAATCCCAGGGGACATCGCTTAAACGGCAATTGGATGGGATCATTTTGGCAAATACAACACATGAACCTAGAGGTCAGACAGACACAAACCTGGTATGAAGCGGTTTAGGTGTAGATGAAAGGATTCCAAAGATGTGGAACCTCTGGCACACCTGTATGTGGGTAGCTGCACACCTCCCTTTTTGAGCTCCCCTGTTTTGGTGTATAGAGCAACACCTGGTGGATCCTGGATGCACTTGACATGTTTTTCCTGGACACGCCAAATGTGATCCATTCTCTCCTTATCAAACAGGGGAACTCCAAGTGAATCGTTTCCACTGGTCCCCATCAGATTGTGCAGTAGTTGCTCCAGTAGCTGTGTGGTAGTTGCCTCACCACGGGTCTTCCTGCGGCAGTGAAGGGCTAGCTCCTCTCTAGACAGATGTTTATCGATGTCAGATGATGGCAGACCCTGGGACAAGAGCTGCTGTTTTTTTGCTTCAATTCAATTCAATTCAATTCAATTCAGTTTTATTTATATAGCGCATATTACAATCAGACATTGTCTCAAAGCGCTTCACAGGAACCCCCCTAAGAGCACTGTGGCAAGGAAAAACTCCCTTTAAGAGGAAGAAACCTTGAGCAGGACCCGTCAACTTAAGGGGGAACCAGTCCTGCTGCTAGTCAGAGAGGATGAGGGAGAGAGAGAGAGAGAGAGAGAGAGAGGATGAAGGAGAAAGAGAGAGAGGGAGAGAGGAGCAAACATGATACAAACATGATACAGTACAGAGCAAACATGACAGCAAGATGAAACAGTGATTATATTGTAATAGATATCTATATATATCGTCGGTCCATAAGTAGGAATAGTAATTTGATAGTAAAGATGAGCAGCAGGGGCTAGTGAAGTCGATGAGCACAGGAGAGACTGCAGGTCAGTATGCAGGTCTTGAGACCTGCAAAGAGAGAGAGCGAGAGCGAGGCACAGAACTACAAGGAAGACAGTTAACACAGATTATGAGACGATATTACCCAGTATGATCCAGACTAAGGAGAGTGGAGGAGAGGTCAGAGGGTGTTCAGAGGATCGTGTTTGTGCCCCCCGACAACGTAGAGCAAGAGAGACTTCACGGGCCGGACTGCAGGTCATCATCCAGGTCTTGAGACCAGTGTGAGCCAGACTAAGGAGAGAAAAGGAGAGGTTAGAGGGTGAGAGGGAAACTGCTCAGTGGATCATGTTTGTGCCCCCCGACAACGTAGGCCTAGAGCAGCATAGCTGTGCTACACACTAGGTCTAAGGCTAACTGTACGCCTTACTAAACAGAAAAGTTTTAAGTCTAGTCTTAAAGGTGGAGGCAGTGTCTGCCTCTCGCCTTCACGCAACAGAGCTAAATCTGCTGCATCCCACTCAAATATGCAGGCTGACAGGCGTGACATAAAGATTGGGTACAGCTAATGAGCGTCTGTTGTACATCCCACGGCGAGTCGGCGCATGAAGTGCCAGATATCTAGTCTCACAGTAAGGTCGCGCCATCCACTGAATATGGCCTTCAACTTGGACTCCCCTGCCTCAACACAGCACCCACAGTCCACATATAAAACAACAGGGGGATCCACACTAGCTTGTTGGTATCTCTTTACCAGGTCTGCTGCCATCCTGTCCAGCCCAGCTCCCTCCTGAGCAGTCAGCACACTGATAAGAATTTGACCATACTCATTTCCCACAGAGGTAAGCCACAGTGCTGTCCCCTTGGCTGTTCCAGCCAGCTTCTTGGTGATCTGAAGTGCACAAAATTTAATAGCATTATTAACAAATACTGAAACTGAAGTTGGTAAATAGTAGGTAATGAAAAGAAACTTAAAATGTTAAACCTTTTTAGTTGAATCCATCTTTAGAATGGAGCCAAAGGTTGATGTTAACCTGGCGTTGATGTCATCCACCCTTGTTAAGATGTCCTGGCTGTAAACGGACAGAAGCCACTTACAGCTTGGCACCACAGCAGGCTCTGGAGGCTCAGGAAACCTGACTGGTAATATTGCAGGACGCTGTAGGAAGTCCACACACTCTGTGGTGTACCTAGCTACACGATGCAACCACTCCTCTGTATGGTTTTCCCTCAGTTGCTTTAAAATGCGTGTTGGGCTGTTACCAAGGCCTCTCTCCCGCAGAAGCCGGATCACGCGAATGTCACATGCGAACCTTGGACATAGAAATACATATGTTTTACATAATGCTTTATATCATTCTATTTGAGGAGAGAAAGAGTTACTTACTTCTGTGTGAGGATAACACGAAATTCAGATCTGTGAGCCAAGTCTAGTTGTGCTAGGACAGTCTGACTCCAGGACACATGTGTGGATCTACATTTTGTGCAGGTTAGCGTCTCTGTCACCATGTTGTAGATCCTGTCCACATCCAGGACCCGCCTTGCCCTCTTATGCAGCCCTGCTCCTGTGAGTTGGTGCTGCCCACAAGCTGGATTGGGACAAACCACCTTCACTTTCCACAGTCTGTAGGGCATCCAAAGGAGAAGTGGGTGAGCAAAGAAGCGGTCTGGATGGGGCGCCTGGTGGTACAGATGACTCGGCTCTGGTGGGAAGTACCAGAGCTTCAAGTTGTGCTGAAGCTCTAGTTTTCCTTTTGGGCCTATCCTGAATAGGGTCTTCAGAATCCACTTGTGGTCCTGAGGTGGCAGCCCCTCTGACCACAAACGAGGCAGTTGAGGTGCTGGAGTCTCTGTCCTTGACTCAGCGGGCTGTGTAGTGTAATAACAAAACAATTCACAAACATATCTTATATGGACCACAGAGACATCGGATACTCAACATTTTATAAATGAAAATAAAAAATAACTTACTGATACAGTGGCACATGCTGCTCCAGGACTGAGGACAGGCACTGAAGATGGAACATCTGTCTGCAGTTCTGGGAGCTATAGAAACATAGCATGATACTTTATGATTTACAAAACACTCACGCCTTGAGTTATTTCATTCAGAATACTGTTGTGCATTTTTCAGTGTGTGATTATATTATAAATTATATGGGAAGAAATGCACATGCAGTTTTCAAAATGTGATCAGTACTCACTGAGGCAGTACTGCTGGCTGGGGAAGGGGAAGCTTCTTTAGAGGGGTCACTAACCTCAGTCTGTAAAGTAAGAAGTCTCAGTAACTTGCATTAACAAATTAAATTAAACAGCTGCTGCTTCATCTCTACTTACCCGGGTTACTTTTCTGGCAGCACTAAGGTTTGGCTTTGCAGCAGCAACATGAGCACCACCAAACCTTGGCTTGGAAAACTGAAAGACAGGAAAGCCATGTCATGTCAGTGTACTGACAAACTATTATTCAGTGATCAAAATGACAATTGTTTACTGCAAACTTATGAGTCAGTATCTGTGTCAATCAACTGTGTAGTGCTATGTATTTGAGCTTATTCAAGCAACCACTAATCCTACAGTGCCTTTGGTAGCAATAATGCCATAATGACAACTTTAGTCAATAAATGTGTTGTTTTGTTGGCTCTGTTTGTGACGTATGCTTCAGTGACGGTTGGATAGTATGGTCTCATACCATTGACAAAGTCAGTGGTGGCCGCTGCTTGATGACCCCCACTCTTTGCACTTCCTGCCCCACAGATGTTTGAGCAGATGTGGTCTGCTGCTCCACAGTGCCTTGGACAGCACCCACTGCTGTGGACTGTTGCCCTGCAGGCTCCTGTGCAGTGCCTGCTGCAGTTTGCTGTTATTACATGACAGGAGAAACATCATTAATAGTCTATACTGTTATTCACACACTCAAGCTGCAGCTTTTTCAGTTTACCGTCTGAGGATGAAATCCACATACACAGCTCCTCAACTGGCCAAACAAGGACATCTGTCCATGAACGTGCATGGGACATTTTTCAATCTAAAAATGACAGTACAAATCTGATATAAATTATGTCATGATTGTATTTTGTACGAATCCATAAAAAACAACTATTTTGAGGGTAGATGATGCATAGTCATAGTGCATAGATACTCGTACCCTGTGATACAGCTCATACCACTTCTTCTGCCTGGGAGCTGGCCTGTTTCCTTGATCTGCAGGCCAGCTCCCAGTGCTGGCAAACTTCCTCAGGCGGGACATCCACTCTGAGTCTGACATCGCTTTGTGCGATTTGGATGACATTGCTAAGGATGATAAATGTACATTAACATTTATAAATGCATAAAAACAAAGACTAATATTATAGTGTGTGAACAGATATTGTGCTACTGTAATGATAAAAATCTCATCAAGCAACTTGACCAAGATGTATACTAGTGACGTGTTATAGAAAATGTTACAATGTATTTGATATCTCGCTATGTTTCTCTGGTAATTATTTTAACATGTATCAACACTAAATTACATAATCAGCACAATAGTCTTGCTCCCAATAAAACAGAAGGGAAAGTTCAACATCACAAAGGCAGTGTGGTGTTTTCATACAACAGATATCATTGATTGATTGATGTTTTATTAAGTTAGCTCAACATTTGACGTAAATTAAAACTCTGTTTACGTAAAAGAAAACTGTGTTTAGATAAGCAAATAAATTAGTGACATTCTCCCTGTTCATACGGTAAAAAAAAGGGGGAAAATGTGGCCTCGGTGCATGAATGTGGTCTCTAAAGGGACGGCACTGTCTCCCTACTGCAGGATCAATGTCAACCTACAGGGGTTCTTCCTGTTTTTTCTTGCCACTGTTGCCCCTAAGGAGGTTCAGTCTCTGGCTCTGATTGGATGACGTCACAGGCTGCTGCGGTTAGGGATTTAAGTCCGGAATTTTGTCTATTCTGGTATGCTGCCGCTCGTTCTAGATTTCTGCCTTTCAATCTGGAATGCTTTTCATTCCAGAATGCTGTCTTGCTGACTTTTGTCCCGGAATGTTGCCTTCCATGTCGGAATGCTGACTTCCATGACGTCACAGGCCGCTGTCGGGTTAGGAGTTTAATTCCGGAATTTTGTCTACCATTCCGGAATCCTGCCTATTATTCTGGAGTGGGTGGATGTCTATTATGGTATGCTGCCACTCATTCTAGATTTCTGCCTTTCATTTGGGAATACTTTCTTTTATTCTGGAATACTTTTCATTCCAGAATGCTGTCTTGCTGACTTCTGTTACGGAATACTGACCTCTGTTCCAGAATACTGACTGTTATTCGGGAATTCTGCCTATCCTTCCGGAATACTGATGTCTATTCTGGTATGCTGCCACTTATTCTAGATTTCTGCCTTTCATTGCGGAATTTTGACTTTCATTCCGGAATGCTGTCTTTCATTCTGCAAATGTGCTCTTCATTCTGTTACGCCGATGTTTGTCCCGGAATGTTGCCTTCCATTCTGGAATGGTAACTTCCATTCCAGAATACTGGACCTCATCTCAGGGCATCACAATAGTCAGAATGATTCATTATGTGGTGACCATGAATGCAGATGAAAACTCTCATCTCTGGCTCAAGACTTGTTGAGATAGCACAGAGACACTCTCAGTCTGTCCACATCAGTGTCAGTGAAGATTTCAGATTGTTTAAATAGAGAAGCAAGAAAACAAGTCAGCCTTATCTTTCACAAAAACACATGACAATAACATGTGAGAAAGAGAGTTTTATGTTCAGTGCTCCACCTGCTTGTTGGGACAATTGTAGAGCACCTTCCTAATAAAGTAAACAGCGTAGAATGGACAGTGAAGGCTTGTAGTCTCAAACGACCATGTGATCGTGAACACAGCCGGCTTGGAAGCAATTCAACTTGTGCCATGTTGGCACGTGAGTACTTGCTCAGCTGTCGGCAACTTTCTGTGATAGCTGTCTGTCAAACGGAGACTCTGGTCGGCGCAGATTTACCTGCGAATGAAATGGAAAACAAGTAAAGGAGCACCAACACCAAACTGGACAGGACAAACTGGACAAGACCATGCACTCATGGACAGAACCAACCTGGGTCGTCAGACTCTTCATCGTTACCTTTTGCCGGTTGTTGTGGCCGAGTGGTTAAGGCAATGGACTAGAAATCCATTGGGGTTTCCTCGCGCAGGTTCGAATCCTGCCATCAACGGTTCTTTTCATCTCCAAGATCACTTTATGCCCCTCCATCGTTTACACTTAACAAGTCTTATGTGTTAACAACGAGCTCTATGAAAAAGGTCATCTTGACCAGTCAGAGTGCTGCCATTTATATTGACTGTCTGAGGACCAAACCCTGGCACAGTCCATCTGACACTTCCAAAAACTATCATTTTAAAAACGCTGGACCGAGAGCAACTGGTGTGCAGTGAGGAGGCAAAGGATAAAACGTCCCAGCACATTTCAAACCCAGTTTCACCCTGAGGCAGAGACTGCTTCACCTTAAGGACAAAACACCTGGGAAAGGCAGATCTCAATGTACTACAATAGTCAGAATGATTCATCATGTGGTGACCAGATGAAAAATCTCATCTCTGGCTCAAGACTTGTTGAGATAGCATAGACAGACACACTCTGAGTCTGTCCACATCAGTGTCAGTGAAGATTTCAGATTGTTTCTTAAGTGTTCATCCTTGAGCTTTTCCAAACTTGTTGTGGACAGCACACTTTTCATGTCAGGATGGCCGAGCGGTCCAAGGCGCTGCGCTCAAGCTGGGGAACATTCGTCCGTCTAAGATGGGGAAGAAGGGGGAAGAAGGGGGGAGAAGAAAAGAAGAGGAAAAAGAGGGGAAAAAGGGAAAAATGAAAAAAGAAAGGGAATTTTTGGAAACTTTGTGAAAATATCTAATTTATGTACGTATTTCAGGATGCAGAAACTCAAATTGACACTTTTAGGATTTTACTTTGGACCACAGCTTGGATTCGAACCGGCGACCACAGGAATGCTAGTGTTGATCTGCATCTGCTACATTTTTGGCATCATTTTTACAAATGGACATATGGATAAACGTTTTAACAGTCTGCCTAAAGTAAACGGAGTGTTACTATTAAGCAGGGACTCTCCCGTGTTGTACTCTATTTACCTTTGTTGCATAATACAGACCACAGACACTTGAAATGAGACTGTTTCGGGTTTATTAACTCAAAATCATATTTTCTTACATCCCAAATAGCGCTGTAATCCGACCCATATTTACAAATAAATGTCCCTTCAGTCCCAATCGAAAAGTAACAGGCAAACAGGCAAACAAACAAAAAACTCCTCCTGGTGAACCCCACACGGGATCCTCTCTCTCCCTGGGCGATCCTTGTCCATAAAACAATGGTTATTGTCCGTATTTTTTTTTCGAATGAGACGGGTCCCTCTTACTCTCCCCGTTTTCCTTCTCCTGTCTGCCACCGCTGTCCTTCGTGTCTCTCTCCTTTCACCCACAGCATGTCAGCTGGCAAAATAGATCACCCGACCCCCGTTGTCCTCTGACACGCCGTGTACCACAACAATATAAAATAAAATATTACAAAGAATGCCGTAGCTTTAAGTGGCATTAAGGGACAATGTTTATTCACAGGAAGACATTTCTATATGGCAATACACCATAAAATCTAAATAAAAACATTACTTATGTGGTAGTGCTACAACGTGGGTGGAAATACTTTGATTCTCAGGTTTGGTGTTTAAACACTGCACCTTAAATAACATTAGTAAGCACCGAGTGGCAAAAACAAAATCCACTTTGTGTAACGGCCGTAACTCAACAAATCTATCAATCTATAAAAATGTCAACACAGTACAAGAGTTTACATGACACACAAACTTAAACTAGTGTCACACGGCACTGTAGCAAGTGTTTAATTACCGTACCGACTGTTTTTCTCGCTAGCTAGTGCAGAATGAATGACGACCGGTATGCGCCATACTGATTCTCTGCTCCAACATTTCTCTACCGTGATTGGTCAAATGTTGGAAATGTTGGACAGTGGGGAAGAAATCCGCTAGCTGATTGGGCGCACCTCCAGCAATTGAAGGCTTGTGATTGGCTCTTGTGTCCAACATTTTCCAACATTGTACGGACGATCCTTCGCCAGCTGGCGTTCAAGCTGGGGAACATTCGTCCGTCTAAGATGGGGAAGAAGGGGGAAGAAGGGGGGAGAAGAAAAGAAGAGGAAAAAGAGGGGAAAAAGGGAAAAATGAAAAAAGAAAGGGAATTTTTGGAAACTTTGTGAAAATATCTAATTTATGTACGTATTTCAGGATGCAGAAACTCAAATTGACACTTTTAGGATTTTACTTTGGACCACAGCTTGGATTCGAACCGGCGACCACAGGAATGCTAGTGTTGATCTGCATCTGCTACATTTTTGGCATCATTTTTACAAATGGACATATGGATAAACGTTTTAACAGTCTGCCTAAAGTAAACGGAGTGTTACTATTAAGCAGGGACTCTCCCGTGTTGTACTCTATTTACCTTTGTTGCATAATACAGACCACAGACACTTGAAATGAGACTGTTTCGGGTTTATTAACTCAAAATCATATTTTCTTACATCCCAAATAGCGCTGTAATCCGACCCATATTTACAAATAAATGTCCCTTCAGTCCCAATCGAAAAGTAACAGGCAAACAGGCAAACAAACAAAAAACTCCTCCTGGTGAACCCCACACGGGATCCTCTCTCTCCCTGGGCGATCCTTGTCCATAAAACAATGGTTATTGTCCGTATTTTTTTTTCGAATGAGACGGGTCCCTCTTACTCTCCCCGTTTTCCTTCTCCTGTCTGCCACCGCTGTCCTTCGTGTCTCTCTCCTTTCACCCACAGCATGTCAGCTGGCAAAATAGATCACCCGACCCCCGTTGTCCTCTGACACGCCGTGTACCACAACAATATAAAATAAAATATTACAAAGAATGCCGTAGCTTTAAGTGGCATTAAGGGACAATGTTTATTCACAGGAAGACATTTCTATATGGCAATACACCATAAAATCTAAATAAAAACATTACTTATGTGGTAGTGCTACAACGTGGGTGGAAATACTTTGATTCTCAGGTTTGGTGTTTAAACACTGCACCTTAAATAACATTAGTAAGCACCGAGTGGCAAAAACAAAATCCACTTTGTGTAACGGCCGTAACTCAACAAATCTATCAATCTATAAAAATGTCAACACAGTACAAGAGTTTACATGACACACAAACTTAAACTAGTGTCACACGGCACTGTAGCAAGTGTTTAATTACCGTACCGACTGTTTTTCTCGCTAGCTAGTGCAGAATGAATGACGACCGGTATGCGCCATACTGATTCTCTGCTCCAACATTTCTCTACCGTGATTGGTCAAATGTTGGAAATGTTGGACAGTGGGGAAGAAATCCGCTAGCTGATTGGGCGCACCTCCAGCAATTGAAGGCTTGTGATTGGCTCTTGTGTCCAACATTTTCCAACATTGTACGGACGATCCTTCGCCAGCTGGCGTTCAGGTCGCAGTCTCCACTGGAGGCGTGGGTTCAAATCCCACTCCTGACAGTTCTGTTTATTTCCTCTGGAGGGGAAATAAGTAATCATTTAAATAATTTATCCTCTGGAGGGGAAATAAGTAATCATTTAAGACATTGACTGACTTAGATTCTAACCCAGACCACAGAAGCCAATTGGATGATTTCATCTGATATGTTGAGACATTACACCAAACCTACAGGGGTTCTTCCTGTTTTTTCTTGCCACTGTTGCCCCTAAGGAGGTTCAGTCTCTGGCTCTGATTGGATGACGTCACAGGCTGCTGTCAGGTTAGGGATTTAAGTCCGGAATTTTGTCTACCATTCTGGAATCCTGTCTACCATTCTGGCATGGATGGATGTCTATTCTGGTATGCTGCCGCTCGTTCTAGATTTCTGCCTTTCAATCTGGAATGCTTTTCATTCCAGAATGCTGTCTTGCTGACTTTTGTCCCGGAATGTTGCCTTCCATGTCGGAATGCTGACTTCCATGACGTCACAGGCCGCTGTCGGGTTAGGGGTTTAATTCCGGAATTTTGTCTACCATTCCAGAATCCTGCCTATTATTCTGGAGTGGGTGGATGTCTATTATGGTATGCTGCCACTCATTCTAGATTTCTGCCTTTCATTTGGGAATACTTTCTTTTATTCTGAAATACTTTTCATTCCAGAATGCTGTCTTGCTGACTTCTGTTACGGAATACTGACCTCTGTTCCAGAATACTGACTGTTATTCGGGAATTCTGCCTATCCTTCCGGAATACTGATGTCTATTCTGGTATGCTGCCACTTATTCTAGATTTCTGCCTTTCATTGCGGAATTTTGACTTTCATTCCGGAATGCTGTCTTTCATTCTGCAAATGTGCTCTTCATTCTGTTACGCCGATTCCATTCTGGAATGGTAACTTCCATTCCAGAATACTGGACCTCATCTCAGGGCATCACAATAGTCAGAATGATTCATTATGTGGTGCTTGTAGCCTGTCTACCCCAATGTGAACAATGACTGACACTTCTTCTTAAACTCAAGGTCCATTTATCTTAAGGCATGCACATTGTTTCACATAAAGATAATAAACTTTAAATAGAAGACAGAAAACTTACCAACAGTAGTTTCAAGCAGAGGCGGATGGCAGGTAGGACAGAGGCTGATCTCCTGCGCATGCTCTTGCTCTGCTAGTTGAACTCATTCGGTTTGAGAGGGCCACGGGAGTCAAAGCAAATATATATTTATGTTACATCTGCTAAACATATTTGGGTATTGTTGGAATGAATAACATTTTCATAAAACAAACAAAATAATAATGTTTCACCTCTAAGAGGGGCTTGAATCAGTTTTTAAACACAGAGCACGATCACGTGCCCTGGAGCCCCCTGCCATCCAGAAGTCAGCGAACAGTGTTGGGCTGGATGCCCGTTGATGAGTCATGGAGGTGGTGGAGTGGGTGTACAAGCAATAGGGCGTACAAAGTGTTCTGCCAAACAGGGACTTGAACCTGGACCCTCAGATTAAAAGTCTGATGCTTCTAATACTTCACTAGTACACTTCATGTAGTGCAGTGAGTCCTGATTGACTTGCGATTGACCCTTTATACACTGAAAAAACGAACTCTAAAATTTACTAAATTACCTGTAACATTTTCTACTTAATAATATTAAAATCAAGAGAATACTAGAATTTCCTAAGTAAAAACATAAATATTGACTCATTTTTATCATGTAACAATCGAACTGTATGAAAAGAGTACGTTTTATTGTGTATTTGTGCATAGAATGACTGCACATATACTATAAATATTGAGTAATCTTTAATCCAGAAGTGTAGTTTGAATCCGAGCATGCTCAGTTGAACGACATTGCACACTTGTTTGGTTGTGGTGGAGGAGCTGCGCGGCTGGATATACTCACGTGTGATGTAAGTATTTCTGTTTTACAGTTGTGACTGTAGAATACGTTAGTATGTACTGTGCTTATTGTGGAAGATAATCTTCTGGTCAAATCAACCAGAGGCATTTTGGCAGCGACAGTTCTCATGAGTTTAAAACATATGCAGCCTAGGTTGACAACTAGCTAGGTGCACACGGTGAGCTTGAAACACACTGAGTCCTTAATATTTCTTTTTAATATTGCGCAGCGAGCAATATGTTAAAGCTAGTTTGCACATAATCAAGTATCATTACGTAGTGTGGCAACCGAGCCACGTCGCACCGCTGCGACAGCGAGTGTGGTACAGCCCGTGTTGTGGACGTTATGTGCGGTCACTGGAAGGCGCCCAAGGTATGACTAGCCCCGTCCACACTGAGACTGCACAGTAAAACATGTCAGTGAGAAGCATAAAGATTAGTACTGCAGATTAAAACGAAGGAGCCAACGTGTTAAAAAATTACTACGTTACGTTATTGCCTCTGACAATAACGTGCCACCCCACCCCATGCGCACCAGCTCTGTTGACGTGATTAAGTATCACTTGAATGTTAGCACAAGCTAGCTGCTAGCCAAAAGAATTTGGTCTTATGAATAGTATTTAAAAAAATATTAATTAATTTTTAAACTTGTAATTAATTTGAGATTTTTTTTAATCTATTGACAGCACTAATTTAATCTGTAATCTGTGTTTGTGTCAACAGAGAGCTGAATAGCACCCTTTTGTAAAACATTGTCATTCAGGTAGGTGGAAATCGGCTTGTGTTTGTAATATTGTTAAAACACACATGTGGTGTTTGTTCATTTACAAGATGATGTCTTTTCTAACACAAGCCCAGGCAGTGGACAGCTGAGGTCTTGGGAGGACAGGCTGACTGGTTTCTGGTGTCTGCAGTGGTCTTACTGATCTTTGCAAATGTATGCTCTTCTCTTCACATTTGACAGTTCATGGCATATAAATAATGGTTTAGTATTGACACAAACGTCTGTTCACAGCCCCAGAGGATTGAGATGAGACATGACTCTGCTCTCTGGGACCTCAGACTGTACCCTGGTGTAAAAGAAGAGGAACTTTTTAAAGATTGCCTGGTAAGTAAAGTGTTTAATGTTCCCAAACTGTCAGACATGATTTTCAAAAGCTGTTTTATTTTGGGTGCAAGTACAATCTTAGTTACATAGAAATCTTCTAATCTCATCACTGTCCAGCTGTTTGCAATTTTTCCCCAACTCTTTGTAATAGCTGTATTAACATTTTTCCACACGTATCTTTTGTAATGTGCAAGAGATCTGCATCCTTGATCCACACACCCTCCAATGGTGTTGTGTATCAAGATGTTCTGTTTTTATAGGGCCAGCTCATTGGAAAATAATTTTGACTTTGTTTAGTGTGATCTAATCTTTATTCAATGATGCATGGATGGTTCCTGTCTGAAGAACAATAAGTTCTATTTTTAAATGTATGCATTTTAATTCGTGTTGTACATTGTATGCAGGTGGGCTGCTGGGTGGAAGACATGGAACACATCCTGAAGATCTTCATGTACCATGAAGCGGAAGGAGAGGATCCAGTGGAGGCCTCCATCCTTCTTGAAGGCAGGGGTGTAGTGGCGTGCATGTGTGCTCCTCATTGGGACTTATTTAAGCACTTAAGGTTGCCTACGCTCAACCACTCCCCTACACATTTGAAGTCTTGCAGAACTGTCTTTAAGCAAGGTACTAATAGACTTATGTATTGTTACTGTTGTCAATCAGATATGTCTCATGTCATACACACCATTTCATACTTTATGCTGAGGTCAAAACCAGTGATATCTAATTATTTTTGGTAACTTTATGTTATTACAAGGAAACTGAAACATCAGCAGCCTTCAGTACCATTGTCCTTTTTCTATGACCAGTCTAAATCAGTGGGTAAATGTTTTATAAATTGATATAAGTCATGCCACTGTGGCCACTGTTACAATTATGGATGCTTAGATCTAATTGTTCAACACAAAAGTTTGGCCGTGTTTGTGTGTTGTGATTTGTCATTTACATTTATCAAATTCCTGCATCATTTTTTAATTACAGTGAGTAGAATTTGTAATTAATAAAATAAGAGAGAAAGAAATAAATTCTACTTAGTTCTTTCATAACTAGAAGGTAAAATTTACTTACGGTTTTGATTAGATTAATCAAATAAATAATACTCAATTTTTTGAATAAAAATAACATATCAACTTAAATGCAATTACGTAACATTTACTTAATATCTTCACAAAAGTAGGTTCTAAACTTACCAGTATTGAGTAAACTGTCCTTAAATCTACAAAGTAAGTCTTACTTATTATTGCAGCATTAAAATGTACTTGCAGATTTTTTTTAGTAAAGTCATTTCTTTCAGTGTAAAGACCATTTTTTGCTATTAAGATTAAACAAAAGTAAATGGGGCATTGTTTTGTCATTGCAGAAAATGTACCACATTGACGTTTTGACAACACGGCAGAGGTAGAGGTGGTGCCCAGTTCATGGATTAAGGATGGGGTCTGTTGGCAGGCCTCCATACAGGGCAGACGGTATCAACAAAGCTGTCAAAAACATGGAGGAGCCCCATAACACCTGGGATACATATAATGCCGGAGTGTTTTACACAGCAAGTATGTATAACTCGTAATAATAAACCAACGGTTATAAATCAGCAACATAATACTGAAGTTGAACTCCATTCTAAACAGATGATTACCATGAATCTGATCTGCAGTCAGAGGCAGAAGACGTCTCTGGCAGGCCAGTGAAAAGAAAGATCCGGTAGGAATTTTGAGAATTTGTTTTGTTTAAATTTGTTGTGCATATTTTATGAGCAACAGTTTCCTTTGGTTAAATTAATAACTTATTCATTTCTTTAAATACATCTACATTTTTTGGATTCCTCAAAATGTATGAATTGAAGCCTTCCAAACCTGAGGGACACATACAATCAATTACTCTGCTAAATCAATGTCACAGCTGCTTTTCATTAAACATGATTATGTAAACTTTGTCTTTGTTTCATTTTTTGTATCCAAAGACCAAGCAGACAAATTATTGAAGAAGATAGTGAAGAGGAAATGGTTACTCCTAAAAGGAGACCTCTTCCCAAACCCACTATTCAGAAGCCCCTTCAGCAGTACCGGGTGAGTGGAGGAGGGTGTACGATCCTACCAAATCCTACCTGAATACCAGGTAAAGTTTAAATTCCACAATTCTTAGACTCATGTCATTCTTAAACTTTGATCCATATTTATTACTTTGTAACAAATAATTGATACTTACGCTAAATGTTTTTATTATTCCAGTTTTAGTTAAATTGTAATGTGATTAAAAATAACATAATAAAGCAACTTAGTGTTTATGGTCACTTGTAAGCAGCCAAAACATGATTTTATATGAAAAGGAATATCAGTTGTCAGAGTTTAAAACCAATCAGATAAAAGGATTTATATCATGACTTGTATATTTGACTCTTAGCATGGCAGTTCTCTGGGATCTTCAATACGCCACATTTCCCAGAAGCACACATTGACAGGGAGCTGATGGCAGGGCGATTGAGGCAGATAGGCCAGGGAAATGTGAGAGAGCTGTCAGGGCCACTACAGCAGCAGGGCCAGTCTGTCACAGAGGTAGATGCACCATCCATCTCATGTGTGGAGCGCCTCAAAACTTCCACCGTGTGTAGTGGAATGTGTGGATGTAAGAATTATTGAAATACATAGGAGGTTTCACTCAATGAATCAGTCAATAAATATATAAATAAATACACATACATACATGAACAAACCTATGACTCGTGGCTTATGTGTTTTGCTTGTTTCTGTCTGATATGTTTCAGCTGTTCTGCATGACATACTAGTGAAGCAGGAGATCATAATGGAGCAGCAGAAAAACATAGTGCCCATTTCCCTCTGCAGAATGTGGAGGCCTTAATGGCCCTGGAGAGGAAAATGGACACCTGTCCACAAATACAGACCGAATTGGTGAGTTACGTTTGAGCTCTTTAAGGTGAAGTAATGCAATAATGTGTGATGTCAGAATAATTATAGTAATTTTCCATTGCTCTCCTTAGGCTACAACCCTTGGGTTGGTTGGGGGTGCCAGCCTCAAAGACACAGTTTTTCAAATTTTAAAAAGGGGCCATGAAAAATGACCTTGCCAAAATGGTCAGCTGGAGGGGGGCTAATGGCAAGACTGCATTTGAAAAACTTCAGCTGAAAGCTGTTATCATTGGTGAGTTCATCACTGTAATAGTTTCACTGCTGCCCTGCACTCTGATGCTCCTTCTTTTTTGAAGCCCCTACACCAAATTCTCTTTCTGACTGAAATCTGATTCCAGGTATTCCTAGTCCTAGTTGTTGTGGTCAAGTCATTTTCCAGAATACACTTGTCTCGTCTTTCAAATGCTGAAAAATGACATACTGTTACTGCCACATACTGTTTATAGCTCAAAGAAGCATGGAGTTGTAAAATACTTCTTCAAAGATTATAGTCACTGTTGCATAAAGAATATGAATTAAAAAAAGATTTGATTACCTTTTATTCCTAATATTTTAGGGGTCCCAATAGTTATAGTATGGCATATTTTGTTAAAATATTTTTCCCTTACAGTGCATTTTTCTCCCCAAATTAATTTGCTTACCTTGAATGATATAATTATATTTAAATTGTGGGACTAAGATAAACTCAGAAGATATTTTGCTAGTATCTGGGAGGATATTTAACACTGTAGGTTCATTACTGTATTATTACTGAACCCTAGGTCCATTGTCCTAGTTGGTCTGTGAACATTTCTAGGACACTTTATCAGTAGTGCACCTCAAGATCACCAGTGTTTCAGGCATTTAGTACACACTTACACCCTTATGTTTACTTCCACTTTATATCTTTTTTAAACAAGTGTGCCGCTAATTCAGGATGGTGTTGTAGCTACTTATATAACAAATTGAGTATTCAGTTTGTTTTGTCTTTGTGTGTTGTCACTTTCAGATGCTGTGAGAAGAAACCCCACCTGCACTGCTGCCACGGATGGAGACATCACAGCAGCAGTTAGGCGCTGGTTTTACTGGGCTAGGGATAGGGAGGGAGGGAGGGAAGAAAGGATGCACATCAACCATGTAGTGTGGTCGAACGAGACTACACTAGTGTGCATGTGCACAGAGATTCAAATCCCAAACAATCCATGAACCAATAACACACACCGCAATTCATTTTATTCACCACTAGATGTCCTACTCGAGCACTGTGTCAATGAAGCCTGGAGTAATGAACCTTTTTCTTGAATCAGGTGTCGAAGCTTCAACAAAGCCTTGAAAACCCATCACTAGCTGTAGGTATTATCTGTAAGACACAAGAAACAGATGCTGAATTAACTATACAATGATCGGATTGTGGGTTGGTTAATGTGACTTGAATGTTTAAGGGCTAATGTGTGATGGTGTGTGAGCTCTTACCTTGTGTTGTGGCCAGGGGTGACAGTCAAAAGAGTCCCTCTTGGAACAAGCAGGCATTTATAGTTCCGGACCAGTCCACTCAGGAAATAGGTGCAGGGGGGGAGGGTATCATTTTATTGAAGGGCAATTATAGTTATGAGTTTTAAACCAGCTTTTAGCTTTTAATAAAAAGGAATTCCATGTATTTATTGTACATATGTGATGTATTTGGTGTGAGGTGTATGGTGGGGTAAGTGTAATGGAGGGAGAAGGAGATCACCTATCTGGGGATGGGAGAGGACTCCAGGTGTGGCAGCAGCTATTTAAGGCGGCCATTTTGTATGTATGGTGGTTTTTCTGTTGTGTGCTGTCAGGACCACATGCTGCCTGTGGTTCCCAGCATGTGGGTACATTTATTGATGTTTGTTATGTGCTTGCTAACAAAATCATCTACATAGAGGGTACATCTAACTCTGTCTCCTACTTGTAAAGTACATACATACATACATACATACATAGAGGGTACATCCAACTCTGTCTCCTACTTGTAAAGTTGAGCTGCTACATGGCCATCCTAGCAGTACAAGGCTTTCCACCCGGGACCCTCAGATTAAAAGTCTGATGCTCTACCGACTGAGCTATCCGGGCTCTACATGTTGTTTCAGAGACTAATTCTGTGCGGACAGGTTAACTGAAACAGAGCGCATTGATTCAGGGTGAACTTCCTGTATGTGCAGACAGTGGAGGGGGTTCAGGTGTTATAAATTGGCATCCCCATGGTTCAGATGAAGAAGTGGTTCCAGTTCCTCATATGCTCACATCTGCTAGTCCATAGGGGACAGTGGTCCTATACAGATACATGCATACTTAATGAATGTATGTGTTTTTATAGAGGACTTCTACATATTGTCTGAACCTGAGGAGGAGGAGGAGGAAGTCCTGTTATTATCAGCTGACAGGACCGATTCTGATGTAAGCACATATTGCTTTAATCTACAAAGTGAAATTGTTATTTGTTGCCAGTCATACACTCTCAGACTCTGGATTCCATTACAGGACAATGTGGACCTCATGACAGTGTTATATGGAAAGCCAGTTCAGTTCATTTCTAGTTGGAAAGCTGCCCTGTGATGACACAAACAGAGCGATGACGCCAACGCTAGCTAGCTAACGTGGGTGGGCGTCGACTTTTGTGGAGGTAGTAGTTGGTTGATGAAACTTGGTGAGTTTCAGTGATATTTAGTTCCTGTGAGTGCCTGTGAGTGTCAGTGAGTACCTTTGCGTGACAGTAAGTGGCACTGAGTGTCAGAGCAGAGTTTCTAGCTTGTTAGTTAGTTAGCTCTTCATAATGCTGAGGCCATTTTTTGGTCTCTTCATCTTTCTGATGTCACAGAAGATGAAGAGAATGAAAGAAAGAGAGGAACACCCCAGTTTGACTGAATGCCTGTAATTCTCTTTTCCAGCCTCAGCAGAACATAACAATTGACAAGAGTATGGTGGCAAGCAAGGCTAGAATTGGATTCAGACAATACATGAAGGACAAACCAACAAAATTTGGCTACAAATTATTTGTATTGGCAGACTCTAAAACTGGCTACACATTGAATTTTGTTGTCTATCAAGGTAAAGATGAAGCCGAGGTCAAACAGAGGGGACAGAAGGGGGGCGGCCTCAGGATCACATCTGTCATGGATTTTTAACACTGGAAATATATTCTCTGAGGTCCCTAGACACCATGCCGCTGCGCAGCGCGCGGACTCTCTCCAGCAGCAAAGTGCAGAGATCATCAGAGCTCCACATGAGCTGAACATGAAGAGACACAGTCCGCTAGCAGCTCCTTCACTGTCGGCCTGCAGCGCTGCTCCCACACTCATCTGGACTCTTTCATCCACACACAGAAAACACGAGCGGAACATTCAGCCTGCAGAGGAGCTGCCTTGGATTGAGTCTCCGCGGTTCTCATGGTGTGTTCAAGGACCGCCTCCCGCTCTCAGCTGATCATAACTACACTCTGACTGTGCTTGTGTTGCAGCTACGAACTGAACATGGCAGAAGAAGCTCCAGCTCCAGCCGCCGCTCCGGCCGAAGCGCAGAAGAAGAAGGTCTCCAAGCCGAACAAGTCCGGCCCCAGCGTCAGCGAGCTCATCGTGAAAGCTGTGGCCGCTTCCAAGGAGCGGAGCGGCGTGTCTGCAGCCGCCCTCCAGAAGGCTCTGGCTGCCGGAGGATACGATATGGAGAAGAACCCGCGTCAAGAGCCCAGAGCCCCCACTCAGAGAGCTCATCCTCACTGCCCGTTCAAACAGGACCTCTGTGATCATGCTGCTGCACACTGCACAGCTCCACCTGGTTCACTGGGGTTTGTTTTGTTAGTGTTAGTTCATGTGTTTACTTATATACTAAAGCAGTGATAAACCTATATTTACTAAACATATAAAACTATAGAAACAATACATTAATATTTTCAAGAATGACTTTATTAATCCCTGTGGTTAAATTACATGATGAGTCTGATGGCGGACTGCAGGAGTCACCGCCTGTACCGTTCCTGGAGCAGCAGAGTTTTTTAGTGTTATCATTCCATAGGTCATCATGCTTTTACACATAATAAACCTATACTTATTAAAGCTATTTATAAATGATATTATGTATTTATTGTAAAACATTTATTATAGTTTCCTGTTAAATATTCCTCGGTGTCAGTTTGATATTACATCCTTGAACCAACCAATAAATAAATGTCCCTGAGACGGACCATTATTCATCTTGAAGAGTTCAACATGTGTATTATTACACTGCATCTTACAAAAGATAAAAGATGATATTTATTTCAGAAGAGACTGATTATTCTGTGCATCAGACAGAGTGATGAGCAGCAGAGGCAGAGGATGAGGAGCCGCTCTTTAGAGGACACTGAGGTGGCTCTTAAAGAGCCGCTGTGGTTTGAGGAGCCGCGGACACTTCAAGCTCTCTCTCCGTGGATGCAGCGGGCCAGCTGGATGTCTTTGGGCGTGATGGTGAGCCTCTTGGCGTGGATGGCGCACAGGTTGGTGTCCTCGAACAGGCCGACCAGGTGCTGGCCTCCTGCAGAGCCATGACAGCGGAGCTCTGGAAGTAGTCAGCTCCATGTTTGATTATTCTAGATGCTTTAAGGCTGTGAACCCCTCACTGCACACTTTAAACTCCGTTCTCTCTGTTTAAACACTGTCAGAGTTCAAACCTTCGTAGGAAATAAGTCCAGTATTACAGAATGAAACCAAAGATCAAACCTGTTTTCAGCAGCATTCTGCATTCTGGAGATGGACTGACACTGGTCTACGGACTATCCTGACCAGAACTCAATGAGCTGTAAGAGAAAAACAAGGTGAGAGGTGAACTGGTTATAGGAGGGACCACTGTAATGCAAACATGTGATTTGCTGATTCTGGTGTTTTTAGGTTTTGATTTAAATTCCACAAAATCATTTATTTGCATTCAATTATTTTTGATTGTAACCATATATAATTCATACTTCTGTCTGTGTTCTAAGAGTCTTAAAAATATGTGATTTCCTTTATTTACAGTGGTGCATGTCATGTGACTTTACTTATGCAACATGTATGATAATGTTCTGTCTCCTCTCATTTCCAGACGTGCAGCCAAAAACATGTGCAGTGATGATATGTGACGGTATCATCATGGTCTCAGAGAGAAGAGCTGAGTGTGTCTGTTCTGATCTTTGTTGTGTCTCTTCTCCTCTGTAGTTTCTGCTTGTTGCTCCGTCACTCGCCCTCTGCTGGTGAGCCGCGTCATTACACACAACCTCTGCTGTTGTCAGACTGTATAATAACCACTTCTGATAGGAGCAATATTCACACACCACAGTGTACAACACATTATTTATTTAGTTTCTGATGCACTATGTACAGTTTTCTTACAGACCACTTCTCCCTCCACTCACCTGTGCAATAACTGTTCATATGTAAACTGTTGATGATTCTATTCTATATTTTATTGGTAGTTTATTTTATCATATATATCTTTTCTTAACTTATCCTTTGCTGTCTGTACCTGCTGTTGCAAAAATGCAATTTCCCCATTGTGGGACTAATAAAGGTTTCTTAATCTTAATCTTAAGACTGTCTGGAGGACACACAGAGTGGACATGGGTCACAGAGTGCTGCTGCTGTTTGTGTCTCTGCAGCATGGGCAGCTGCTCCTGCTCCACTCGTCACCGGCTGATTGTTCACACCTGTGATCAGTCATCAGCCAATCCTGCTGCAGCTTCCATCTAGTATATGTGTCCAATGGAAGCTGAGCAACATGTCAGCTACACACATAGAAACACTACACAATGGCTGTGTCTCATTTCAGGGTCTGCATCCTTCGGAGTGCGCATTTTAAGGCCGCTTACGTCACAAAGCTGCGCGAAGGCTGTCCCAATTCGCCAAAAG
Source organism: Parambassis ranga (assembly GCF_900634625.1). Classification (NCBI taxonomy): domain Eukaryota; kingdom Metazoa; phylum Chordata; class Actinopteri; family Ambassidae; genus Parambassis; species Parambassis ranga. Next base: position 2,244,799 of record NW_021144797.1, on the reverse strand, counting down.
TCGAAGGGTCCTTCAAATGCGTCCTCCAAATGCGTCCTCCTTTTGCCTGAATTTGGAGGACGCATCGCTACCATCCTTCGTGGCCTTAAATATCCCACAATGCTTTGCGGGTCTACTTTTTGTCCAATAGTACGATGACGGACCAAGCGAGCGGCAGCGGCAGGAGTGCCGAATTCACATTTAAATGTAAGTAAAGAGCAGTAGTTCGAGAGTTTTAAAATGCTAGTAGTGACAGTGGCATTAAAAAAATGAGTTTTATATTTACAAACATGACGTCCTGTTGATACGAGGCGCTGTAAACTAAACGCTTTGATTGAATGGTTGTTTCTGGACTGTGTACTGTAGTACAGTATAAAGTATAGTTCACGTGAGGAGCAATATTATCGTTATTATATCAAACGGTCATTCTGCCTGTTGGCATTTTGTTGAAGGAGGAGCAGAGAGAAACAGAAGAAACCTGACAATTGATAACGGAGGAGATGAGACTGGAGAGGGAGAGAGAGAGAGAGAGAGAGAGAGAGGGGGAGAGAGATAGAGAGAGAGAGAGAGAGAGAGGGAGAGGGGGAGAGCAGAGAAAGAACGGACAGACCTCAGCTCATTGAGAGGATGGTGGACAGCAGTGATTTTATGTTCTGTGTTATTTAAATGTTACTTATTAAATTGTGTATTAAATCGTTCTTGTCTTTGTGTTCTTAAACTCTTCTAACCTTGTTACATTATGTGTTTCATCACCTATTTATAATTGAAGTAAACTTTTGAACAACTTCTCAGTGACCACAGTAAATCATTTATTGTGTGTGTGTTGTGTTATGTACAATATTTACAAAGACACAGAACATTTCTAACTATTTACCAGTGGGCATTATGAAAATGTACAGTTTATTATTTATAAAGATCAGCAGAAAATACTATTCACAAAGAACATATATATAAATGTTTGGCTGAGCAGGAGTCCTTGGTGCTGCTGGACTGGACGGTGCCACGGTGAAGACCTTGGAGTCCTCTGGCTGTGAGTGGGACATCATCTGGGGGAGGGGGGTGTCTGTCTCCTCTGTCCACCACATCGTCCATCAGGGTTTGCAGAGCTGACGATCGGCGGCTGCCATGTTACTAAAGATGTTTTTAAAAAGGGCAAAAATAAAAATAATAACTTCAACAGAGCGGCTTCCAAAACAGCTTAAAATATGAAAAGCTATAAAATATGTATCCTCACCCTCCAGAGGTGATGATGGTCAGTACACCTCCTCCAGGACAGACAGCTGGTCCTGCCAGGGAGCCCCACTCTCCTCCACCCAGCAGTAATTCTCTGGTGCAGTGACAGACCTGATGCTTAATGACACATTAAAGCAGTGGTTTCAGGGTTATTTGCAGGGTTCGTACACATTTAGCTATTTATTTAAAGTATTAAAATTACAAACAGACCCTGTATCAAGTCTTACAATTGAATCAAATATAAATTACATTTAATCATATTTGTCTATCTACTGGTTATATATCTAGCGTTTGCTCAGTAACTGGTATATTAATTATGATCAATAATATGGTTAAACAGCAGCTTACCGTCACCTCCCCACTGCGCTCTCCCAGCCTGAAGAAAATGAGCCGTCACCGGTTTTGCTGCCGCTGGAGCCGCCTCTCCTCTTCCTCCAACAACAAATAAATATATTAAAAAATTCCAAATGTCTAAATCCACACTGTTGTCCCGCTTGTTGTGTAGTCCGTGTTGTGTCGCTGTCGCTGCTTTTGTTTTTCCCGGGGCAAAATTTATGACGTCGCGCCACAATCAGGAAGTGCTTTGAAGGCCAGACCGTCCCATTTACCAACGGTTGAGGATCCTCCGGAGGATCCTCAGGAGGACGCGGCCTCCTGAGACCGCGTAGGCTGCGTCCTCCGAAGGATGCAGACCCTGAAATGAGACACAGCCATAGTTTGTCATATAAATAACATGGATTGAATCATGTTGTACAGTCAATGGAAACAAAAAGCACTGAGAGTGGTGCTGGTAGTGCAGCAGTGGATGGAGGCTGAAGTGCTGCCACCTAGTGTCAATATTTGGTATTAACTCTGACTACATATTCCACCTTTAACTCTCTGCCATATATACTGTGCCATGAAAAAAAGATTTGAACCTGAAGAAACAAGATGTGAGACTTTAAAAAATTAAGATTTGAATCTGAAAACAAAAAATCTGAAACTGAAAAAATAAAATGGTAAATATGAAAATAATTATTGAAATGAAAAATGAAAATAAACAATTTATTCAAAAGAATTTCAAACTTGATTCAAAAAAAATTTTGAACTGAAAAAAATCAACATCAAAACATAAATTTTCAGTTTCAAATTTTTGTGTTTGAATGAATTTTATTTTTTCAGGTGAACAAAACTTATGACCCCGATTTGGCTCCATAGAGGTTAATCAGTGCCAACAATGTCAGCTTCTCTCTACAGACTGTGAGAGAAACAGTCTGACTGAAGACAGGAGGAGGCAGAAATGTCACTGTGTGGATGTCAGCTGCCAGAAAACACCACAGAAGAAGAAGAAGAGGCAGAGGAAGAAGAAGAACAGAGAGGGGAAAGTGTTTGTGGTGACAGTGGATTGGAGTAAAGCTCAGCTGCTACAACAGAACAGTTTCTGAACACATGTGTAGCCACCAAAACTACACCTGGTACAACAAAGGATCACAGTGAGTGGAGGACCAAGGCTTGAACCAGAGGACCAGAGCTGAGCTCTGGAGGCCAGAGAAGTCCTCCTGCAGCCTCTGCTGAGTTTGTTCCTTTTGGCCCTCTGTTCTTTGTTCTTGCTGATCTTTTTGCAGTGTTTTGCTGAACATATCATGTGAGAATGTTTTTGACATAGCAGCCTGTATTTTGGATTATTATGTTGGACTTTCTCTGGACACTTTATTTTGGCTGTTTGTTTAGTTTCCAGGATCATCATTTCACTGTGATTCAGATAAAATTTAGATCATAGAATGGCCTTCCTGTTCTCACTTCAGTGAATGAATTATGGTTTTGTATTTTCATTGGTCACTGAAGAAACAGTGGTGAAATTGTAACCTTTTAAATGGGATTCTGTTTGGTTACCATAGAAACCACTGAGGAGGCACTGATGGCTGTGGGGCTGTTGGGGTTGCTGCTGCTGAGTGGAGTCGTTCTGGTGGTCATTATGATGGAGATGCTGCAGAGTGGGTTCATTGTGTTGGTGGTTGTGATGGGATGGTGGTCCCTGATGGGGTGCTGCCGAGTGGGGTCATTGTGGTACAGGTTAGGGGTGTGAAGTGGTCCCTCTCAAACCTGCAGTAGAAAGTCTTGAGGTCGCCAGCAGTGGGGGAGGTCATTTCCTGTGGTTTGTGATCTCCACACTGATGCATGGTCATTAGCAGAAAAGCTGTTTTTCAACTCTTCTGAGTATTCCCTTTTTCCTACCCTTTTTGCCACCTTGATTTCCTTGGTGAGAGGGTTTCTGGTCTACCTGTACACTGTCAGAAAAACGGGTACAACTGAGGTCCATTTTTGTTCCCTAAGGTACAACTGCCGATGATTTACCCTCATAGGTTCCAAGCTGATCCCCATGGTACTTAAATGTACCCTTTTTGTGTCAAAATGGTACATTTAAGATCCAAAATGATCAATGGTCGACATCTGTACCATTTTTTCCACAAACAGGGGTACAATGACAAGGTGAAGCTGTCAGTGACAGTTGGGGGACTGTATGGTTTGTGCACCAGGAACTGGGAAATTTAGTTTGTTCACACTCTTATTTTTAATCCCAAATTTCCAATATTAATCCTAATTTCCAAAATGTAGCTGATGCAGTTGGACAAAATTTAGTCACACAAAAATAAAATAAAGAAAATCAGTGGTATCACACATTACTAATATTTAAGCTGAACCCAGCTACAGAACCTATTAAAATTTTACAGAAAAAATCCCAATTTCAAAAATGTATCCTTGAGATAATATTAAAGGGTTGAATCACAATGATGTGACCAATGACCATGTGACCAATGACGGCTCACACAAGCGCGTTCCTTATGCAGCAGCATATGCACGCGCACCAACGAGAGGTCTTAATCGCCCTCACCAGTTCGCGCTCAAATTCGAGTTGGAGCTCTCTACAGAGGAGCTCCTTCAAAAGCTTCAGGAAAGTGGATTAAATGTGACAGAGGAAGAGGCCCAGCGATTCAGAGGCAAGTTAATGTTATCATTTGATTGAGCTGGAAAGTTGTTTTGTTACAGAATTGCTTTATCAATTAGCATTGACCTTGTGGAATTGGCCTACTAAAGTCAGAAATCAAATCTAGGTTAACATGACCAAAGATATGATTTTGAGGGGGCTTCCGGTTTGGTGGACATGGAGTAGGACGTGTTGTGCTCCAGCTCCCATTTTTGACTACCTTTATAACCCACCGGCTTACTTTTCTTCTCGTCAGACCATCTGTTTTTATATATGTATACATAAGTATACCTCCTGACTCTACGCAGTAGTGGGTCGTTTCATTGTTTCGCCATGCCACCTAAACCTTTTAAATCAAGTGAAAGGGCCGAGCCTGAGGCCGCCATTAGCAAAGCTGACTTGGTAGCATCGCTAGCCGAACACAGGGAAGCTCTGATTTCTGAATTGAACACGTCTTTCAGTAAGATAAATGGGAAGCTGGATGGACTGCAGGACACTGTTAGTGGTCATGGCCAGCGCCTGGTTTCACTCGAAGAAAATGCCGACCTGTTCCAGCTACGTTTGGAAAAGGTTGAAAACTGTTGTGAGGGGCTAAAGGCTGAAAATGACAAATTGAAGTCTAAACTAACCCAGCTTGAGGGGAGGAATAGGAGGAGCAATGTCCGTCTCTTTGGTCTGCCTGAGGGGATTGAGGGTCCACAACCTACGGCCTTTTTTCCCAGCTATTACAGGAGGTTTTTGGAAAGGACATTTTCCCTTCTGCACCGGAACTGGACCGTGCACACCGTAGCCTATTAGCCTAGTATTCTTTATTTAATCATTAAAATGTAAATTTTCATCCAGCAAGCACTCCAGAAGGCTCAGAAGGAATTAGCAGAAACCCAGCGCATTCTGGATGATGACAGAAAAAAGCTGGCAGATTTGGAGGGGGCTATTGCTGATTTGCAGGCCAAGTACCAGGACAGTTTGGCTCAGAAGAAAGAGCTTGACAGCAAGTATCAACTGTGTGAGGCGCGCCTCGACCGAGCAGACAAGGTCAGAAAGAGCGATGAAATTTGATAAGGATTCAGGAACACTACACACAGTAGCAGAAAAAAATGAAACTACACAGATACTGTATACACATAGTGGTACGCTGTTTACAGTGAAGTACATTCTATAAACGTAAACCAGTAAAATGTAATGTATGTGTAAAATGTTAACAAGGTTAGTACTGCTCAAAAACATAAAGGGAACACTAAAATAACACCTCCTAGATCTTAATGAATGAAATATTCCAGGTGAAAATCTTCATTCAAGTAGAATATGTTGACAACAAAATAACATAAAAATGATCAATGTAAATCAAAATTATTAATCTATGGAGGTCTGGATTTGGAACCATACACAAAATAAAAGTGGAAAATCACATCACAGGCTGATCCAACTTGAGTGGAAATTGTCAATGTCAAAATGAGGTTCAGTGTGTGTGGCCTCCACATGGGCTTAGGACCTCCCTGGCATCTCATCCTGGTACCTAATAGCAGTCAGGGTACAAATATCTACTCTAAATACTCTACACAATAACTTTATACAAGTCATACAATTATTTAATTTTTCCATCATGATGATCTGCAGCTTATAGGTAGTCTGGCAGATAAAAAAGTGCGTTGGGAGGAAACAGTCCAACATTTGGATAACATGGCCAATAATGTAGCAGGTGATATGCTTCTATCTGCTGGATACATAGTATACCTGGGACCCTTTACTGTAAGTTTGTTGTACCTTAGTGTGGCATATTTAAAATGTTTCTCTACAGTATATGTGCATATTTCAATGTATGCCTTTGTCTCTGTCCATGTGCCTGCATAATTGAATATATTTGTGATGGCCACAGCAGCATTTCTTTGTATTTTATTTCAGCGAGAGTACAGGTCAGCCATGGTCGATGAGTGGCTTCACTGTTTCCAACAGATGAGTGTTCCACACACTGATTGGGACAATCTCATCAACACCCTTGAAGATCCTGACAAGATCTGCTCCTGGCAGGTCAGAGACTCGTCATTGCTGACCTTCAGGGCTGAAGACAGATTTAATTTGGGCTTACTATTTCTGTCCTAGAACTTTATATTTGACAGACTTATTTTTTTATGATTTTAACCATCCTGTTAAGAGGAAAAAGTTACTCATCTGAAACATGTGGGTGCAGGAATTGCTTTTATCCAAGAAACACATCTCAGGAGTTTGGATAATGCTCGTCTTAAATGTGGGTGGGTGGGTCAGCTATTTCACTCAAACTTTCAAGGGAAAGCTCGGGGTGTTGCAATATTGATACATAAGGATGTTTCTTTCACGCCTTCTACAACACTGGCCGACTCAAATGGCCGTTATGTTATTGTGACTGGCAAACTCTTTAATCTCAAAGTTATTTTAGCTAATATATATATATATATATATGCTCCAAATTTTGATGACCCACAGTTTTTCTCCCGCATCATTAAATTGATCCCTTGTTTAAATTCACACCTGCTCATTATGGGGGGAGATTTGAATCTGTGTCTGGACCATTGACAGTAAAAACTATGGACAGAGCCTCCGTGACGTCACCCGTTTGTTTCTGAAGAGCCGTTTTGAGTCTCAGTGGGAGGTTCCGGGACTTGATGACCGCCGCCATGTTGGCAGCGTCACGTCAACTAAAACTCCGAATATGGACAAAGAGGGGGGGCACGAGCGGGGTTTAGGGGGGCGGGCGATCGTGGAAGCAGGAAACTCACGCTGTGATACGTCAACTGTCTGTCACTCAAGCGGCAACGCCCATAATTAGGCGTAATTTTAAGTCCGAATACAATTGAAACGAGTGAGTTGTAAAAAAATTCACCCCCCCTACAATTGACACTAGAAGAGAACCTATCATCTGAGACCACAGCGATTTTTTGTACCAGGCTGTAAACATGTTCTTTTCTGCTGTGAAATCGGCCATTTTAACATGGGAGTCTATGGGAAATTACTCGCTTTTGGAGCCAACCCCCAGCTGTTGCAGCGTGAATTACAAGTTTTGACACTTCCGCATGGGCTTCCACTTTGAGCCCCGAAGGTTGCCGCTTGGTCTGGACCCAGGGATGGATCGGTCATCGGTTAGGCCTGGTTATCAAAATCTGCCTCTTGTCTAGAGACATTTCTTTCAAACTATGGTATCTCGGACATCTGGCGTTTTTTTCATCCACAGCACAGGAAATATTCTTTTTTTCTCCCATGCTCATCAAACGTACAGTAGAATTGACTATTTTTTCTTCAGATATTCTTTCATGTGAATATCAACCTATAGTAGTTTCTGATCATGCCCCTCTTCTACTCAAATTGAATATCACTGACACCAGGACTCCCACTCGAATCTGGAGGTTTAACTCTCTCTTATTATCGGATGAAGAATTTGTGCGTTTTCTTTCAGATCAAATTTCCTTATATTTAGATATTAATATGACACCAGATGTTTCTGTTTTTGTCAGGGTTTCAGGTTTGAGCCAGGGCTTTTGTTTTGTGTTTTGGTTTTGCCTGTGTTATTTCCTGTTTTATTTTGGCATTTCCTGTTTTGTTGTTTACTGACTCTCCTCTCGTTGCAGGCGTCTTGACTTCCCCCTCCTTGTGTTCTCCCTCCTCCTCCCGGTGATTACCTGCTCCTCCCTCATGTGTCCCACCTGTGTCCAATTGTCCACCCTGATCCTTTTGTATTTAGTCTCTGTCCTCCCTGCGCTCGGTGCTAGTTCGTCTCGTCGCTTTGGGATTGTGCCTGTGCCTTGTCAGCCTTGACTCCAGTGATCTCCCGGTGACTAAGCCTTGCTTTGGTTTTTTTTGACTGTTATGAATCTGTGCTAGAACTTCGTTTTTGCCACGCTTAGTGTGACCCTTAGTTTGTTGTTGATTTTGTTTTTTTTTTTAGCCCTGCGGGCGTAAAATAAAAGACGCTTTTGCTATACCTGCTCTGCTTTCTGCATCTGTGTCCGCACTGACACGCAACCCTGACAGTATGAACTAGCTCAATATGGACACAGCAGAAGCAGAGGCGGTCCGCTCGGCTTTGACTAGCCAGGACAGAAGGTTGCGGCAGCAGGAGGAACAGCTGGATCGCCTCCACCAGTCCCTCGTGGAGGTTTCGGGTGGCACCCAGCGACAAGTCGCCGACATGGGGGGCCAACTCGATCGCCTCAGTAACCAGGTTCAGCTGCTCCTCTCCTCACTAGCTCCTGCTGCCAACCCCGCTGGTCATGCCGAGGCAGCCCCGCCCGCACCCGTTCCTGCGCCAGCCTCTCTGTTCCAGATTCTCGTGCCTACGCCCGTTGTTCTGGGGCACCCTTGGTTGGTCTTGCACAACCCTGTAATAGATTGGCCCACCAGCCGGCTTACTGGCTGGAGTGATCATTGTCACGCCTCCTGTCTCCGCTCAGCCCGCCACCTGACTCGCGACCCCCCTGGCCCAGTGGAGACGCCGCCCTCCCCTGACCTGTCTCCCGTGCCCCCTGAATATCACGACCTGGCTGCAGTATTCTGAGAGGACAGGGCCCTCTCCCTACCACCCCACCGTCCTTATGACTGCTCCATCGAGCTCCTGCCTGGGGCCACTTTGCCCAAGGCCCGGCTGTATAGCCTGGCCAGGCCAGAGAGGGAGTCAATGGAGCAGTACATTTCTGAGTCACTAGCAGCTGGCATTATTCGTCCATCTTCATCACCTGTGGGGGCGGGGTTTTTCTTCGTGGGTAAGAAGGACGGAACACTGAGACCCTGTATAGACTTCAGAGAGTTGAATCACATTACCGTCCGGAACTCTTACCCTCTGCCTTTAATGAACTCTGCCTTTGAGTCCCTACAGCAGGCCCGCGTCTTCACCAAGCTGGATCTCCGCCGTGCGTACCACCTGGTGCGTATCAAGGAGGGGGACGAATGGAAGACGGCCTTTAATACTCATGTTGGTCATTTTGAGTATTTAGTTATGCCTTTTGGTTTGACCAATGCGCCAGCTGTCTTCCAGAACCTGATCAATGACATTCTTCGTGATTTTTTGTATCGTTTTGCTTTTGTTTATTTGGATGACATTCTGGTGTTTTCGCAGAACATCACCGAACACAGGCGGCATGTTCGGTTGGTGCTCCAGCGGTTATTGGAGAACAGGCTGTTTGTCAAGGCTGGCAAGTGCGAGTTTCACTCACCTTCTGTTTCGTTTCTAGGTTTTGTTGTGGCAGAGGGAGAGGTGAGACCCGACCCGGGGAAGGTCAAAACAGTGCTGGAGTGGCCGACCCCGACCAGCCGAAAACAGCTCCAAAAGTTCCTGGGCTTCGCGAACTTCCTGCGGAGGTTCATTAGGGGTTACAGTTCGGTGGCGGCCCCCCTCACAGGTCTCACGTCTCCCTCTGTCCCCTTTGTGTGGTCAGCTGTCACCGACGCCGCTTTTCAAAAGCTGAAGGTTTTGTTTACCTCCGCGCCTGTCCTGACCCAGCCGGACCCCTCCAACCAGTTTATCGTGGAAGTAGGCGCGTCAGATTATGGGGTGGGGGCGGTCTTGTCACAGAGGTCAAGCCAGGATAACAAGGTGCATCCTTGCGCCTTCTTCTCTCGCCGGCTTACTCCAGCAGAGAGAAATTATGATGTGGGAAACAAAGAGCTCCTAGCAATTAAGCTGGCACTCGAGGAGTGGCGTCACTGGTTGGAGGGGGCGGAGCAGCCCTTCGTGGTCTGGACAGACCATAAGAACCTGTCTTACATCCGGACCGCGAAGCGGCTGAACTCCAGGCAGGCGCGGTGGGCCTTGTTTTTTGACCGGTTTCAGTTTGTTATTTCCTACCGCCCTGGCTCCAAGAATACTAAGCCTGATGCCCTGTCACGCATGTATGAGCCCACTGAGACCCCTCAGGAACCGGCGACCATCTTGCCCCCTCCTGTGTCCTGGGTGCCCTCTCATGGAGCATAACCAGGGAGATCCGAGAGGCCCAGGCAAGGGAGCCGGATCCAGGTGGGGGCCCGACTAACCGCCTCTTTGTTCCCAGCAGTACCCGCTCTAAGGTCCTCCAGTGGGCACACGCATCCCGCCTGACCTGCCACCCCGGGGCCCGCCGGACCGAGTCGTTCCTCCGCCGCCGCTTCTGGTGGCCCGGCCTGGCCAAAGACGTCCGGGAGTTTGTGGCAGCCTGCTCGACCTGCGCGCAAGCCAAGACGAGCAACCAACACCCGTTGCCGGTGCCAGGCCGGCCCTGGTCTCACATAGCCATTGACTTTGTCACCGGACTACCACCCTCTAAGGGTAAGACTGTAATTCTCACTGTGGTGGATCGGTTTTCCAAGTCAGCTCACTTCATTGCCTTAGCCAAGTTACCCACGGCCTCAGAGACTGCTAAGATTTTAATTAAGAATGTGTTCCGCCTGCATGGACTACCGTCCGACATCGTTTCCGACCGCGGGCCCCAGTTTATCTCCCAGGTCTGGCGGGCCTTCTGTGCTGCATTTGGTGCTTCTGCTAGCCTCTCCTCAGGGTTTCATCCCCAGTCCAACGGCCAGACGGAGAGGACGAATCAAGACCCGGAGGCCGCCCTTCGCTGCATCTGTGCCCGCCACCAAGTCTCCTGGAGCTCGGACCTCCCTTGGGTAGAGTACGCTCACAACTCACTTACCTCCTCTGCCTCCGGTCTCTCCCCTTTTGAAAGCTCCCTGGGATATCAGCCACCTCTGTTCCCTGAGGAAGAGACAGACATATCCGTCCCCTCCGTCCAACACCACTATCGGCGCTGCAGACGCATCTGGAGGGAGGCCCGGGCCGCCCTGCTCCGGTCGTCTGCTCAGAATAAGAGGCTGGCTGACCGTCATCGTTCTAAGGCACCTGCCTACGCCGTGGGACACTCTGTCTACCTCTCCACAGCCAATATCAAGCTCCGCACCGAATCGAAGAAACTGTCCCCCAAGTACATCGGTCCCTTTGAGATTATTAAGATAATTAACCCTGTGTCTGTTAAGCTTCGATTGCCTCGCACCATGAAGATACATTCCGTGTTTCATGTGTCCCAACTCAAACCTTACACTCCCAGTCCTCTTCAGCCACCAGCCACTCCGCCACCGCCTCCAAGACTGGTCGACGGTCAGCCAGCCTACACCGTTCGCCGCCTGCTGGATGTTAGACGACGGGGCAGGGGCCTCCAGTACCTGGTGGACTGGCAGGGCTACGGCCCTGAGGAGAGGTCGTGGGTCCCCACCTCCCGCATCCTGGATCCCTCCCTTATCCGTGACTATCATCGACTCCACCCGGACAAGCCTGGAAGTGCACCTGGAGGCACACGTTGAGGGGGGGGTACTGTCAGGGTTTCAGGTTTGAGCCAGGGCTTTTGTTTTGTGTTTTGGTTTTGCCTGTGTTATTTCCTGTTTTATTTTGGCATTTCCTGTTTTGTTGTTCACTGACTCTCCTCTCGTTGCAGGCGTCTTGACTTCCCCCTCCTTGTGTTCTCCCTCCTCCTCCCGGTGATTACCTGCTCCTCCCTCATGTGTCCCACCTGTGTCCAATTGTCCACCCTGATCCTTTTGTATTTAGTCTCTGTCCTCCCTGCACTCAGTGCTAGTTCGTCTCGTCGCTTTGGGATTGTGCCTGTGCCTTGCCAGCCTTGACTCCAGTGATCTCCCGGTGACTAAGCCTTGCTTTGGTTTTTTTTGACTGTTATGAATCTGTGCTAGAACTTCGTTTTTGCCACGCTTAGTGTGACCCTTAGTTTGTTGTTGATTTTGTTTTTTTTTTAGCCCTGCGGGCGTAAAATAAAAGACGCTTTTGCTATACCTGCTCTGCTTTCTGCATCTGTGTCCGCACTGACACGCAACCCTGACAGTTTTGACTGTTTGGGAAGCCCTTAAGGCATACTTGAGAGGCCAGGTAATATCTTTTGTGGCTAAAAAGAAAAGAGATTCTAAATGAAAACAAATGGAGCTGGAAAGACAAATAGCTGACTTGGATAACAGACATTCACAAAGTCCTTCTCCTGATCTATACAAACAACGACTTCAGCTTGGTGCAGAATATGATATACTAACATCTCAACCTATAGAATATTTGCTGTTAAAGAACAGAAGTAACTTTTATGAGCATGGCAACAAGGTAGGAGAGGTTCTGGTGAGACAGCTAAGAGGTGCCAGAGCGGAGCAGATGATCAATGGGGTGACATCTCAGGCTGGTGAAATCATCGCTGATCAGCAAGGAATAAATGATTCCTTCAGACACTACTACAATGAATTGTACAGTTCTGATAAATCCTGTAACCCTGATCTTCTTTCTAATTGTTTCAAAGATTTGCACATTCCATTATTATCTCAGGATCAGGTTTCTGCCCTGGATACACCTATTTCGCAGCAGGAGGTTGTGGCAGCAATTAAATCATTACAACCTCGGAAATCACCAGGCCCAGATGGATTACCTAGTGAGTTTTATGCTGCTTTTTCTGGACAACTGGCACCTGTCTTGGCAGATGTATACACAGAGTCTCTTAATAGAGGATCTCTTCCTGATACTATGAACCAAGCCTGTATAACATTGCTCATGAAAAAAGTAAGAACCCTTTGGAATGTGCATCCTATAGGCCAATTTCACTTTTAAATTGTGATTATAAAATTCTGGCTAAAATACTGGCCCGCAGTGTAGAAGTTGTTTTACCTAGTGTGATATCGGCTGATCAGACTGGCTTAGTTAAAGACAGACGTTCTTTTTTTAGTATTCGTAGGCTGTTTAATGTTATATACACTCCCTGTCAGGCTGATTCTGAATGCCTTCTCTCCATGGATGCAGAGAAGGCATTCGATAGGGTCGAGTGGGACTACCTTTTTGAGACTAGATGCTTAAAGAGCCAATTCATTACACTGGTCCAATAAAAACTGAAATGAATGTGTTTTTATTTTTGTACACATGTTTACAATCCAACATGACAGATGTCAGTGACAGGGAATATGTTGTTATGCTTCAAGTAAACCTGGTTCAAAATCTGTGCATACAGCCATCAACTGTACGAGCAGACCCCGTTTATGTTCAGGCTGCAGGAGGACTTCTCTGGCCTACAGAGCTCAGGGCTCAGGGCTGATGAATGAAAACACAACTCTCACTGTCACTGGAGCCGTGCTGATCTAAGAAATACACATCAGATTCTGAGTGGAGATATCGTAAGACAAGCTGCTGTTAAAGGATCAAACATGGGGGATGTAGCTCAGTGGTAGAGCGCATGCTTCGCATGTATGAGGTCCTGGGTTCAATCCCCAGCATCTCCACAGGAACATTATAGTTCTCTATCAGCTGGAAGATTTGTTTGTTTACACTTCAGCACTTTTTTAAACCTCACTCTGAGTAGACTGCATCCTTTCTTCCCTCCCTCCCTCCCTATCCCTAGCCCAGTAAAACCAGCGCCTAACTGCTGCTGTGATGTCTGCATCCGTGGCAGCAGCGCAGGTGGGGTTTCTTCTCACAACATCTGAAAGTGACAACACACAGACAAAGACAAAACAAACTGAATGACTCAATTTGTCATATAAGTTATAAGCTACAACACCATCCCGAATTAGCGGCACACTTTTTTAAAAAAGATGAAAAGTGGAAGTAAACATAAGGGTGTAAGTGTGTACTAAACGCCTGAAACACTGGTGATCTTGAGGTGCACTACTGATAAAGTGTCCTAGAAATGTTCACAGACCAACTAGGACAATGGACCTAGGGTTCAGTAATAATACAGTAATGAACCTACAGTGTTAAATATTCTCCCAGATACTAGCAAAATATCTTCTGAGTTTATCTTAGTCCCACAATTTAAATATAATTATATCATTCAAGGTAAGCAAATTAATTTGGGGAGAAAAATGCACTGTAAGGGAAAAAATATTTTAACAAAACATGCCACAACTATTGGGACCCCTAAAAATATTAGGAATAAAAGGTAATCAAATCTTTTTTAAATTCATATTCTTTATGCAACAGTGACTATAATCTTTGAAGATGTATTTTACAACTCCATGCTTCTTTGAGCTATAAATGTCACGACCTGGTGTTTATTTATGGTTTTGGTTTTCCTTGTTTTGGGTTTTTAGCTTGATCTGCGTTTAGTTATTGTTATTTTCCTGTAGTCCTGGTGTTTTGTTTCCCTGGGTTTGTGTCAGTGTCTAGTCTTGTCTTGTGTTTCCTGTTTTACTTTGGTAGTCCTGTCCTCCCTGTGTATTGTCTTGAGTTTTGCTTCCTGTGTTTTCCCTCCTCGTTGATTACCTGCCCTGCCCTCATGTGTGTCACCTGTGTCTCGTTGTCTTCCCTGGTCCCTGTGTATTTAGTCTTTGTCTTCCCTGCACTCTCTGCCAGTTTGTCTTGTCGTCACCCAAGGGGATTGTGTTTTAGTCTTGTCTTCGTCTCTGCCTTGCCATGCTACAGCCACGTGACCAGGTTATGCCATGCCTTTTGTTTGCCATGTTTTGATTTAGGTTTGTTTTTGCCCTGTAGTGGCTTTTCCACGTCAAGTGTGATTTTTAGTTTGCCCTCCTGGCGTTAAATAAAAGACTGTTTTTAATTTTGAAACTGCTCTGCTCTCTGCAACTGTGTCCTCTCCTCACAAAACCCTGACAATAAACAGTATGTGACAGTAACAGTATGTCATTTTTCAGCGTTTGAAAGACGAGACAAGTGTATTCTGGAAAATGACTTGACCACAACAACTAGGACTAGGAATACCTAGAATCAGATTTCAGTCAGAAAGAGAATTTGGTATAGGGGGGCTTCAAAAAAGAAAGAGCATCAGGAAGAGCAGAGTGCAGGGCAGCAGTGAAACTATTACAGTGATGAAACTCACCAATGATAACAGCTTTCAGCTGAAGTTTCTCAAATGCAGTCTTGCCATTAACCCCCCTCCAGCTGACCATTTTGGCAAGGTCATTTTTCATGGCCCTCTTTAAAATTTGAAAAACTGTGTCTTTGAGGCTGGCACCCCCAACCAATCCAAGGGTATAGCCTAAGGAGAGCAATGGAAAATTACTAGAATTATTTTGAAATCACACATTATTGCATTACTTCACCTTAAAGAGCTCAAACGTAACTCACCAATTCGGTCTGTATTTGTGGACAGGTGTCCATTTCCCTCTCCAGGGCCATTAAGGCCTCCACATTCTGCAGAGGGAAATGGGCACTATGTTTTTCTGCTGCTCCATTATGATCTCCTGCTTCACTAGTATGTCATGCAGAACAGCTGAAACATATCAGACAGAAACAAACAAAACACATAAGCCACGAGTCATAGGTTTGTTCATGTATGTATGTGTATTTATTTATATATTTATTGACTGATCCATTGAGTGAAACCTCCTATGTATTTCAATAATTCTTACATCCACACATTCCACTACACACGGTGGAAGTTTTGAGGCACTCCACAGATGAGATGGATGGTGCATCTACCTCTGTGACAGACTGGCCCTGCTGCTGTAGTGGCCCTGACAGCTCTCTCACATTTCCCTGGCCTATCTGCCTCAATCGCCCTGCCATCAGCTCCCTGTCAATGTGTGATTCTGGGAAATGTGGCGTATTGAAGATCCCAGAGAACTGCCATGCTAAGAGTCAAATATACAAGTCATGATATAAATCCTTTTATCTGATTGGTTTTAAACTCTGACAACTGATATTCCTTTTCATGTAAAATCATGTTTTGGCTGCTTACAAGTGACCATAAACACTAAGTTGCTTTATTATGTTATTATTACAACTAAAACTGGAATAATAAAAACATTTAGCGTAAGTATCAATTATTTGTTACAAAGTAATAAATATGGATAAAAGTTTAAGAATGACATGAGTCTAAGAATTGTGGAATTTAAACTTTACCTGGTATTCAGGGATGTCAGTGGAGGATCCACCATTTGGTAGGATCGTACACCCTCCTCCACTCACCCGGTACCGCTGAAGGGGCTTCTGAATAGTGGGAGGTTTGGGAAGAGGTCTCCTTTTAGGAGTAACCATTTCCTCTTCACTATCTTCTTCAATTATTTGTCTGCTTGGTCTTTGGATACAAAAAATGAAACAAAGACAAAGTTTACATAATCATGTTTAATGAAAAGCAGCTGTGACATTGATTTAGCAGAGTAATTGATTGTATGTGTCCCTCAGGTTTGGAAGGCTTCAATTCATACATTTTGAGGAATCCAAAAAATGTAGATGTATTTAAAGCAATGAATAAGTTATTAATTTAACCAAAGGAAACTGTTGCTCATAAAAAACCTTCAAAGACTCCTGGTGTGGAGAGCACCACCCGTTGTATGTTAGGTGCAAGTAGTGCACCTGCACAGTGGCCGGACTGCTGCAGATTAGTGGAGAACATTTTCATGAGACTTTGTAATCTCTACCCGAGTCCAGTGAGAAAAGGCAAGGCGACTGTTTCAAGGTGGTCCCTAATTCTGAGGGACTATCATACGATTCGCCAGCTGGTAGTTGGTAACCACAGGGTAATGCAGGCAACAGAAATACAGCTGGTAGAAGTGAACCAAACCACCCTGATCCAGTGGCATAATAATAGGCAGAAGAAACAGGAGCTTTCTGTGCTCCTCCAGGGCACTGCACTGCCCCCAGCCCTCAGTGAGTCTGCAGAGCCACTTCAGACAGCAAGAGAACAGCCTGTTGAACCCACACGTCCACAGCAGGAGCATCACTACCAGCTTCCACAGAGTACAGCAGGTCAGGCAGCCACTAGACAGCGTGCCATCATGCCAAAGGGGCCGGTACAGAGGCTGTTTGCCACTGTTTCAGCACCAGGGCCCCTTCTGACGCCCCCTCTTCCTCAGATCCTCCTACCAGCAGGACCAGCAGGACCAGTGATAATGCAAGCAGTCCTTCCAGTGCAGGGGGTGCAGACCCCCTCAGGGGAAGCTGGATCTGTTATGAAGAGGCCATATCGGAGAACAGTGCAGGCAAATACATGTAAAATGTGTGGCAATTTTCGCACTGCTGACACTGGACACAGCCAGTACCGAGGCCGAGTATACTGCCCACAAACAGAATCTCTTCCTAAAGAGCAATGGTTGGAGGAAATGAGGAAAAAAAATCCTAAATAAATATTTTGTGTGTAATTATTGAAGTCTCCTTTATTAATTTACAATCTTTATTCTGTTTATGATGTATTTTAATGAGTTAGTGGGTGTTTATTAATGATTTTAAACAACACACTTATAAAAATTATAAAAGTGATAATGACTTCCCATATTTGGGAGTTTTTCAGTTTTAGGAAAACAAAACCACAAATGTACAAACATATTAATTCAGAATGATTTATTCACGAGTAAAAATGATGCCAAAAATGATGCCAAAAATGGCGGATCAAAACTAGCATTCCTGTGGTCACCGGTTCGAATCCAAGCTGTGGTCCAAAGTAAAATACTAAAAGTGTCTAATTTGTGTTTCTGAATCGTAAAATACATACATAAAATATATATGTTAACAAAGTTTCCACAACTTTCCTTTCTTTTTTCATTTTTCCCTTTTTCCCCTCTTTTTCCTCTTCTTTTCTTCTCCCCCCTTCTTCCCCCTTCTTCCCCATCTTAGACGGACGAATGTTCCCCAGCTTGAGCGCAGCGCCTTGGACCGCTCGGCCATCCTGACATGAAAAGTGTGCTGTCCACAACAAGTTTGGAAAAGCTCAAGGATGAACACTTAAGAAACAATCTGAAATCTTCACTGACACTGATGTGGACAGACTCAGAGTGTGTCTGTCTATGCTATCTCGACAAGTCTTGAGCCAGAGATGAGATTTTTCATCTGGTCACCACATGATGAATCATTCTGACTATTGTAGTACCTTGAGATCTGCCTTTCCCAGGTGTTTTGTCCTTAAGGTGAAGCAGTCTCTGCCTCAGGGTGAAACTGGGTTTGAAATGTGCTGGAACGTTTTATCCTTTGCCTCCTCATTGCACACCAGTTGCTCTCCGTCCAGCGTTTTTAAAATGATAGTTTTTGGAAGTGTCAGATGGACTGTGCCAGGGTTTGGTCCTCAGACAGTCAATATAAATGGCAGCACTCTGACTGGTCAAGATGACCTTTTTCATAGAGCTCGTTGTTAACACATCAGACTTGTTACGTGTAAACGATGGAGGGGCATAAAGTGATCTTGGAGATGAAAAGAACCGTTGTTGGCAGGATTCAAACCTGCGCGGGGAAACCCCAATGGATTTCTAGTCCATCACCTTAACCACTCGGCCACAACAACCGGCAAAAGGTAACGATGAAGAGTCTGACGACCCAGGTTGGTTCTGTCCATGAGTGCATGGTCTTGTCCAGTTTGTCCTGTCCAGTTTGGTGTTGGTGCTCCTTTACTTGTTTTCCATTTCATTCGCAGGTTTGATTGTTCACACCTGTGATCAATCATCAGCCAATCCTGCTGCAGCTTCCATCTAGTATATGTGTCCAATGGAAGCTGAGCAACATGTCAGCTACACACATAGAAACACTACACATAGTTTGTCATATAAATAACATGGATTGAATCATGTTGTACAGTCAATGGAAACAAAAAGCACTGAGAGTGGTGCTGGTAGTGCAGCAGTGGATGGAGGCTGAAGTGCTGCCACCTAGTGTCAATATTTGGTATTAACTCTGACTACATATTCCACCTTTAACTCTCTGCCATATATACTGTGCCATGTGTGAAGTGATAATAAAATGTGAATGTGAATGTATTGTAAAGAACTTTACTTATTATCCCTGTTATAAGTGAGCAGTGTGTGTGTGTGTTTGATGGAGTGTGTAATGTCTGCTCAGTGTTACTGATGCTGCTGTGTGTGATCTGAAAACTGATCAAACTGTGATGTGTCTGATGCTGACAGAAGAATCAGAGGTCAGACAGTCGGATCCTCCTCTGTGACACCTTTAACATCATATCAGAAATCTCTGTCTGCTTCTGGTACATGCAGCTGATCACCAGCAGGGGGCTCACTGCTTTGCTGTCACTCAGGGGCCTGCTCTGTCTGCCACTGGGATATGATGAGTTGAACTTCAGAGTTTGAATGGATTTCATTTGTCATGTGTTTATGATCATTTTATGAATCAGCTCAAATAAAGGAGACTCACTGAAGTCACAGTTTAGTGTTTTAATACTTATACACACTAATTTTGAAGCTGCTATCAACTTTATGAGTCTTCCTGTTGAAGCACGAGGCAGGACGTGTGTCAGAACATCCATGAACTGAGTAGATTAACCCTCATGCATTGTTCGCAAACACTACCCTAATGTGTTGTTCGGGGACAAAAACGTCCCCTAACTTTAACAGTTTTAAAAATATATTAGATAAATATTTTTTTGAAATTTTTTTGCATAGACCTTTTAATTAACTTCAGTTCTAATCAACAGTAGTGAAAAAATCATTTTCCCCCAGGATTTTAACCCTTTAATCACCAATTTTATAAGGGGTGGTGCTGAAAATTGAAAAAAAAAAAACACAAAATGGCTCATTTTTAATAGAAAAGGTGAATGTGGACTGGATTCTTTTTAACCTTTATTACAGTCTTGGTCATGTCAAACATCAGTAAAAAAATTGACTTGATTGCATTATTAGTTTTTGCACAGCACTGGATTTTCTTTTTTTCTCCCTAATGTGTTGTTCGGGGACAAAAACGTCCCCTAACTTTAACGGTTTTAAAAATATATTAGATAAATATTTTTTTGAAATTTTTTTGCATAGACCTTTTAATTAACTTCAGTTCTAATCAACAGTAGTGAAAAAATCATTTTCCCCCAGGATTTTAACCCTTTAATCACCAATTTTATAAGGGGTGGTGCTGAAAATTGAAAAAAAAAAACACAAAATGGCTCATTTTTAATAGAAAAGGTGAATGTGGACTGGATTCTTTTTAACCTTTATTACAGTCTTGGTCATGTCAAACATCAGTAAAAAAATTGACTTTATTGCATTATTAGTTTTTGCACAGCACTGGATTTTCTTTTTTTCTCCCATTTTGTCCCATAGACTTACATTATAAACACACTTTTTTTGACTGCACAGCCATGGCACTAAATAATCATGCATTCTTGATTGTTGGTGGTTTACCCTGTTGGTAGGAGGTAACATTTGTGATTTTTACAGTTAACAACTTAATTACCATATTAACCCTTTACCTGCAGGCCTGTGCTCATGTAGTGTAGTTTCTGGCTTGTATATGGAGTTATAGGGAGTATTTTAGCACATAATTGTGTGTCTACACACTGTGTGTGTATGTTAGAGAGGAAGAGAGCCATTTGCACACTGATCTTGTTGTCTGTGAGTACACACAACCACAGAGTCTTCATAGTAAACATAAACAAAGAAAGTGTTGCTATGCACGTGTGGCCCTTTGATGTCTACAGGTGCAGACTAAACAAAACAAAAAGGCAAGTGGTCTTACATGTGACCTTGTGGTCATTTGATGGTGAGAAGAGCAGAAAGCAACATGAAGAGAGGATTCACTTGTGCACAATCTCTGGAAATGATTGTGCAGCCTGGCTCTATGAAGGGCCAGGCTGTGAAGCTGTGAAGGCTGCACAAGTAGATCCGTCACTTGTTCACAAGCGAATCCTTCATTCGTTCACAAGTGAATCCTTCACTCATGCACAGGTGAATCCTCTCTTCATGCTGCTTGCTGCTCTTGTCACCATTAAATGACCAGGAGGATGCATGCAAGTCCACTAGTGTTTTTGTTTTGTTTAGTCTGAACCTCTCAGCATCAAAGGGCCCGGCACTTACTTTTAGGGCTGCAACAAATTTACTTTACTTTACTTTACTAAACTACTTTTAATACTAATTTTAGTAGGGGACTAAACTGTAGATTAGATTTGGTTAGTCAATGATTATTTATTATGTTATCAAGTTATCTATCTATGGTGTCTATTTAGTAACATGCACATGTACGTATGGTCGTGTGGAGCGCAACACACCATGGAAAAGGGGCACTTAGACTTCACTTAGAATAATTCAGTGATCTCAACTGAGACACTAACCACTGTTTTCCGAAAGCTAAAAAAAAAAAAAACAGCTATTTTACCCATCCACAACTTCAGACGCCAGAACTCCTGGATGTTTTCATTTTACATGCTTATGCATCGCCGTTGTACGTCTGAATTAGGTACACTTCACTTACTTAGTAACTTTATTTTCCTGACTTTCCTTCCCTGACAGTGTGCAAATGGCTCTCTTCCTCTCTAACATACACACACAGTGTGTAGACACACAATTATGTGCTAAAATACTCCCTATAACTCCATATACAAGCCAGAAACTACACTACATGAGCACAGGCCTGCAGGTAAAGGGTTAATATGGTAATTAAGTTGTTAACTGTAAAAATCACAAATGTTACCTCCTACCAACAGGGTAAACCACCAACAATCAAGAATGCATGATTATTTAGTGCCATGGCTGTGCAGTCAAAAAAAGTGTGTTTATAATGTAAGTCTATGGGACAAAATGGGAGAAAAAAAGAAAATCCAGTGCTGTGCAAAAACTAATAATGCAATAAAGTCAATTTTTTTACTGATGTTTGACATGACCAAGACTGTAATAAAGGTTAAAAAGAATCCAGTCCACATTCACCTTTTCTATTAAAAATGAGCCATTTTGTGTTTTTTTTTTTCAATTTTCAGCACCACCCCTTATAAAATTGGTGATTAAAGGGTTAAAATCCTGGGGGAAAATTATTTTTTCACTACTGTTGATTAGAACTGAAGTTAATTAAAAGGTCTATGCAAAAAAATTTCAAAAAAATATTTATCTAATATATTTTTAAAACCGTTAAAGTTAGGGGACGTTTTTGTCCCCGAACAACACATTAGGGGGTAAAATTTGCCCACAGTGTACCGTTGACCTATGAAAAATTTTAAAATCATATTAACAAAATTTATGTAAATTAAGCTTATTGAGGAAAAATGATTCAATTTGTCCACATATTGACAAAGTTATGGCCAAAATAAACAGAAAAAATTCTCTCAGAGGACAAAAATGTCCCGAACAACACATGAGGGTTAAGAGGAAAAGCTGATGTGTCACAGCTGCTGTTTGTGTTCTTTAGTGTCTCCATCTTGATGAAATGAGGCGTTTTACTTCCTCCAAGTAGAGTGGACCTGGCTCACAGAGTGCTGCTGCTGTTTCTGTCTCTCTGTGAGCACCATGTTAAACAGCAGGCTCTGAATAGTGACGTCATGATGTCACAGTCACATCAGTCTAATCTCCCAATCTGAGAGAGAGCTGTCATCAACAGCAGGAAGTGCAGGAAGCTCATGGTGTGCAGGCCTCTGATGTGTGGAGGCTGTCGGCTTGTAGCAGCCAACAAGAAGGGAGTTTGTAAAAGTTCTCTGTAACTTTAGATGTGAGGATTCAGAAAGAACTTAGATCAGATATGTGCAGCACTTGTGCAACAGATACTCCAACAGTGACAGCTCTTCTGAAGAAAGCCTGAGGAGCTGAGACCTGGATGAGACACTGATACAGCTTTGCTCTGCTGACAGGAAGGATGAAGGCTGACCACACACACACACACAAACACACACACAATCATACACACACTCTTACAGACATGCACACACATTTATTGTCACACCGGCTCAGAAAGTGTGACACATTGGGGAGGACAAACACAACCTTAACCGTTTGACCATTTTATTGAAGAAAGAACAGTAGTTGTATACCAACAATTGACAAACAAGGAAATGTGCAAACAAAATACACCGCCATGCCTGCAGCAGGCTGGAGAGAGAGCAGCCCTCCTAGTAGGCCAGACGGGGAGAGAGAGAGTGAAGCAAACAGACTGGGAACTCTTAAACCGTCTCCAGCTCGTCAGCACAGGAGAGCTGCATAAGCTCAGGATCAGCTCCACCCAGCAACCTCCTGCACACACAGGGGAGAGACAGCAGCAACAACACAACACTCTCTGAGAGGCCAACACAGGGCCACAATATAGACACTGACACACACTAACACACAGACACATGCACACAAACATATACAGACACACACAAACACACAATACACTGCTTCAGACACACACACTGCCTGCTTCAACTGTGGAAAGGCTTCCTGTGCATCAGTACAACAGGCTGTTGGGCCTTTGCAGGATCCTGCAGGGTCGACCCCAAAGTTCAGACTCACAGTTCATAGCAGGACTGAGCTGGATGCAGTCACAGCTCCTCACTGTGTGCAGCAGCTGGACTGAGCTGAACACTGGACTCAGACAGATTCAACATCCGCACGTCAGTCACTGGAAGCCTTCAGAATGCTTCTCTCCTCACTCAGCTTCCAGTCCAGATCCAATACCTTACTGCAGGTGAGTGACGGACCTGTCAGCTGTGTGTTAGAAAGAAAGAGCAGAGCTGATAAGTCTACTACTCCAAAAACTGGCCTTCAATGTTTGTCAAAGTTTGTCTTCAAACAAGATGCTTATGTTTAAGGCAAAAGCTGTGACAGAAACAAGTTTTCCTTCAAAGACTGAGGAGGAAAGTTCATGACAGTCAGCACTTCTAAGACCTTGTTCGAGTTTTCGCTTGAAGCTGTGAAGACATAGTGATCTAACAGACGAGGTGGCCGAGTGGTTAAGGCGATGGACTGCTAATCCATTGTGCTCTGCACGCGTGGGTTCGAATCCGTCGTCCGGTCGTGTTGTGTTTTAAGTTCAACAGTAAAAACTATGGACAGAGCTTCCGTGACATCACCCGTTTGTTCGGTGGGAGGCTCCGGGACACTCTGATCGCTGCCATGTTGGCAGCGTTGTGTCCGCCAAAACTCAAACTCACAGACAAAGAGGGGTAGCACTAGCTGAGTTTAGGGGGGTGGGCAAGAAACTTGTACTGTGATATGGCAACCGTCTGTCGCTCAAGCGCCAACGCTCATAATTATGCGTATTTTTAAGTCTGAATACAATCCCACAGCAGCTCATCAACAAACTGTTGAACAAAACTACACCTGTTGCCGTAATTATTCATCTAGTGACGCTGAGTCAAGCGTGTCTTTTGTTTGTTTTCCGCATTCGGCTTTGGCAGGGTTCCTGTTCACTTTTCGTTTCCTTTTCGTTTTTAAGTTGTTGTAAAGATTTGGTTCTTAGTTGCTGTAATCACCTGCTGATCAAATAGTAAAATAACTTTAACCCAATCTCCCGTTTGTTCAGATTGGTCATTGTTCCCAACCCTCTCCCCCCTAGCGGAGGGTTGTAACAACTGTTCAGTGTGTTTTTCTTTTAACCCAAGTTTCAATACTTGTGTAATTGTACAAGTGTAAATGGTGGCTGTGCTATTTTAGTTAGCAGCATTTTAGTTATTTTAGTTAGGCCTCTGGGTCTTACTCCAAAAATAATTTAATTTCCATAGATCTGAAAGAATAAGCCATTCAAATGGAGACATCATTATAACATATCCCTGGGACAGGTGTGTGCTTGCTGTTATGTATGTGTGTGATTGACAGCTGTGCTCAGCTCCACTGTTACTGTGCCTGCATATAACTGTCAGAGTTGAAAGTCAAACACTGATTTTGCTCATGCTTGTACTGCATGTGTTGATGTGAGAAATAGAGTGACATGGACAAGGGAGGTGTGCAGGTCAATACAGTCAGTCTGTAGATATTGTCCTCACCTCTTTGGCACACTTAGCACAGTCTAAGAGATGATGTAGTCTTACTACAGAAAACCTGGCTCAACAGTAAGAATAAAAACCGGCCTCTGTTTATATGAAGTTTGTATCGAGCACTCCTGTGTCTGCATGTGGCCCAAAGTTTTCCTGTACAATGTTTGTCATCCAACAGAAACTGGCTGGTGCAGACAGCAACTCCACCAAGTGTCCCTGTTCAGTACCAGGTACCATTGCTCACTAATTCCTCTGTGCTGTGTTATGCTCATGAAAGTAGCCCCTTTGACACCAGTATGAGGTCTGTAGTTAGCATACGAACGTGCGAGTACAGACTCAACTGATGGATGAATCAGAGCTCAGGGAGCACGTCACATGAAGAGCTGAGTGCACTGAAGTGGAAGGCTCCTCATGTGCACACAGCTGTCAATAAAACACTTTCACTGGCACCAATGCAAGAATGACTGGACACATTTAAAGTTGTTTTCTTTTTAAAAATGACCACAAACACATTTTTACATTGGCTGCTATGATCTGTTGTTTTAGGTGGGCCTGGTTCTCTGTTTTATTTTCAAACTTCTTGTCTTCTGATCTTTGGTTTCTGTCCTTTCTTGTGTCACACTCCAGGGTTTCTGGTGGCCCTGCATGATTCTATCTTTTGTGTGTTAACCATCCGAGTTATAGTTTCTGTTTCATTTTGGTGGTGGTCTTTGCTGCCGTCTTGGGGGTTGTTTCCTGACTTTTTCTTCTTCTTCTTGATTAGCTGCCCGCTCTCATTGGTTCCACCTGTGTCTTATTATCTTTAGCTGCTGTATTTAGTCTGGCTGCCCCCCCTCTGTGTCTTTGACATGTGGTCTGCTAACCTCTGGGTTCCCCGTCTGACCTGTCCATGTCTTGTTTGGTTTGTAGAGGTTTAGTCTTTTTGTGTCTTTCGTTTGCAATGTGTTCATTCAGTTTACTCTGGTGGTTTCTTATGTTTTTGGATTTTGTAATTTTAGAAGCAGCTAGAAAAGTTTCTATTTTCCTAAGGAACCAATACCTTGTTGTATGTGTTAATACATAGTGATATAGACCAAGGAATAGGCTATTATTGGGTACACTGTGCAAAACAAATTATTTTTGCATTTTTAGTGTATAAATGTTACTCAAGATAACTAAAATGAAACTTCAAACCTGTTGGTCTATCTAACCAGTACATATTGAGATTTTTAACATCTCAACAACATGAGCCAGTAATGAGTTTCCATTGAGATCAGATAGTGACCAGTCGGCCCTTTTTTCCATGATCCTCTCCAGCCTGACCAACTTGCAATAATGCTGCTGCTGCTGCTGCTGCTGCTGGAGCTTTTTAGGACCACGATTGATGCAGTTATTTCTGCATCAAGCGTCAGTTTTAGGACAGTTGTAGCTTGAGGACAGTGACAGGAAATGGCTTGACAGGAAGTGTCTGTGAGGTAAAAGCAGTTAGAATCTGAAAAAGGTAAAGTTCATGTACAGATAAAAGGAAATAACTCTGAATCACATTTGTGTGTCAGTATTTGTGTGTGTGTGTAGGAAGGCTGTGTGTGAGAGTTGAGCAGCAACCTTGCCAAAAGCAGGTTAAAGATTTTTGATTTGATCTGACTCACCGACCTACACACACACACACACACACAGCTTCTCCCTAGTCATTGTTGTGTGTGGGCACTTAACCCACACTGCCTCCAGTGGCGCTCCTTGCTGGTCATTGTATGACGCTGCTTGGCAGCAGCCTTAAGCAATTTACCTCTGGGATTATTAAAGTATCTAAAATAATTTTTTAAAAAATGAACCTCCACCAGAAAACACCAAGTGTCACCTCAGCCTCATCAATAATGCAGCTCTCTGCTCTTTATGGAGGCATACGGCTCTTTGGGCCTGTTGAAAGCCACGGCTTGTCAGTCTGAGTTGTTTGAGTAAGTGCTTAAAGAGCTCTCACTAGTGTGACAGTAAACACAACTTGTCACACATTCAGGTGCTTCAGTGTGGAAATGATAAGAAAAGAGAAGCCTGTGACTAAACTGCTGATTTACTTTGCAGAGCTGTTCAGTTCATGCTGACAGCGATGAGAAAATCAGTCATATCAGCTCATCAAATGAGGACGTGTAGCAGCTCCTGCACTGCTTTCAGCACACAAAACTGACTGCAAAGTGATGGAAATGGCCCTTTAGACACAAATAACACAATAATATGTAAATAAATAGACAGGAAGCAAGAGACGGAAACACAACAAAGAATAGTAAATGACAAAGCAAATGGACTCCACAGCAGACTGACTCAGGACTAATGATAGTGATCTCACCACATTTGATGTGTGTGTTTATCTGGTTTTAGGGGTCAGTGTGTGTTCATCCACATGCGGTCCCCTGTGTGTGTTGATGTAAATGTGTGTGTCCTGTCAGCCATGATCATGCTGAGACAGAATAATGCTGGAAAAAGCTCCCAGCTGTTAGACCTGAAGGTAAAGCTGCATGCTGTTGTGGTTTCTCTGAGTGTAGGATCACCACAAGACTTCTGCTGTTTTGTGTTGTGTGTGTTGATCACGATCAGTGATCAATTCAGAAGGAAAAAGAAAAAGGCGTGGTGGCCAAGTGGTAAGGCGTTGGTCTCGTAAACCAAAGATCATGGGTTCGATCCCCATCCATGCCTTCAAAGATCTGTAGGAGGTTCCTTTTAAAGAAAGACAAAACTCAACACCCATTGAGAGTAAAAACTATAGACAGAGCTTCCGTGACGTCACCCGTTTGTTTCTGAAGAGCGATTCTGAGGCTCGGTGGGAGCCGCCATGTTGGAAGCATCACGTCCGCCAAAACTCCAAATATGTACAAAGAGGGGGAGCGCGAGTAGAGTTTGGGGGGTGGGCGATCATGGAAGCGGGAAACTTATGCGTCAGCCATCTGCCACTCAAGCGGCAACGTCTATA
Organism: Parambassis ranga; assembly: GCF_900634625.1. Lineage (NCBI taxonomy): Eukaryota > Metazoa > Chordata > Actinopteri > Ambassidae > Parambassis > Parambassis ranga. The sequence continues at coordinate 2,217,105 of NW_021144797.1, read as the reverse complement.
ATTATGCATAATTGCCATTTTAACATGGGGGTCAATGGGAAATGACTCGCTTTTGGAGCCAGCCCCCAGTGGTTGCGGCATGAATTACAAGTTTTGACACTTCCGCATGGGCTTCAAGTTTGAACCCCGAAGGTTGCCGCCTGACAACACCACACAAAACAAAGATGTGTTAAACTGTGTGATCGTTGGCTGGAAGCACTGCTTCATATACCTGTGTTTACTGTTCATTAAGCTTAGAGAAGTTTCAGGAGTATGTTTAAGGAGTAAACTGATTCAAGTCCTCACAACAAGTGTATTTCACTGCACAAACACACACTCAGCTGATGTGTCCCAGGAAATGTCTTTTTGTCTGACGTATTAGAAGATTCTAGATTCTAGATTCAACAACTAGACAATTATCCCCTGCTGAGACCCCCACAGGGTTTCTGTGGCTGTATCTCCCTCATTCTTCATCCTATGTGGATGAAACCTTACAGTCATGCTGAACATTTGACTCTGCACAGATTGATATGCTGAAATGCTACAGACACTGCGCCACCTACTGGCCAGGACCTGTCTTTTGTTTAGGGGCCTTAAACAATTTCCCTCTGGGATTACTAAAGTACCTAAAATAAAAAAAAAAAATTGACGCGCCTGCGCGTCTTTTTCGCATGGCCAATTTAAGATGACGTAGCGGCAAGACACAGTGTTGCTGACGCTGTGTCTCTAGTTTGTGTTAAAAGTGGGGACTTCAAGCTATATACAGGTTTTTAAATTTTTTTAATATGTCAAGTAAAACCCGAGTTATGATAAATAATATACGCATGTTTTTTCATGAACATTTTCACCACGTTCGCTGCGTGTTTACTGCGAGTTTTATGCGAGCAGACACAGGAAACACTGGCGTAAGAGCAGCTCTGACCGGCATGACATGAAACGTGACACCCTCTTTGCTATTGGTGGAAAAATGCACCACATCAACCAATCAGAAAATGTTTATGGCACCACGTGGAATTTAGTTGCTAAGGGAAGATTGTGGGAGAAACGCTGGCGAATGACAGACAGTGATAGCGATAGTGAGTTTTGACAATGGACAGATTTGTGATATTTAGCGTGTTTGGAGTGTATTGCTAGTGTGTGGTGAAGTGTGTTCAGTGTGTAGTGCAGTGTGATTTAGTCGTTTTATTGTTTTGTGCGCCATGAGACGGCTTTTGAATGTGGAGCAGGCTCTTCTTTGAACTGGAAGGCGCAGAGGGAGACACGTGGACAGCGTCTGAGTTTGATGACGTCATGATCCGTCATGATCCGATGACACCCTGGAAGTGTCAGGCCTGTGATGTGCCCCTCTGTGTTGTGGTGGACAGGAACTGCTTTTTGAAGTGGCACAAATAATTTGTGTGACACCTGTACTGCATATAATACTTATAAATAGCTGTACAAAAAACGCCTGAGGCATTTACTGCATTCAAGGATAAATAGTTGTAAATAATTTTGTTTTTTGCTACATTTGTACATATCTTTTTTATTTATTTATTTATTTATTTTATTTTATTTTTTTATAATTTTATTTTATTGCAGGACAAACAGGTAGTACATAGCTAGACGTACATCTAGGGTAATGGAGAAGAGTCAGTGGGACCAAAGGAAGAAATGTAGAGACTAGACAAGTGTCAGCATGTACCAGAAGATGCATGATGCCATGCTGTTGGAGTATGCAGACACAGAGAGGACCACTAAGAACGTAGGAATCACTTAATGTTGATTAGATCAAAACTAAGAATTATTGTAGCAAATGTAAATGTCAATCATACTCACTCTGTGTATGTATGTGTAGTCCTTCTGAGTACATGAGGAGAAACTTAAACAACAACCGAAGCTGAAAGGAGTCGATGTTTGAAAACCTTCCCAGCAAGGAATGTTTTCATTTTATTTACATTTCTATTGCAGATTATTATGATTCTAGATTGTACAGATACATTAACCTGCTTAGATTACATATAAAATGCATGTTGACCTCGTGCTGTGTATCTAAAGTCTCCCCGTCCACCTGCAGATCTTCCTATGAAACAACAGCATGTCAGCATCCAGGTAAAGTTTTCTAACAGGATGATTTGACTGTAGTTTTACTCAAGTGCACTGTTATTGTCATACATATGTACATATTATAATATTAAGTCATAGTGGTTGTAACTCATAAATATTACCGTATTTTCCGGACTATAAGTCGCACTTTTTTTCATCCTTTGGCTGGGTATGCGACTTATACTCAGGTGCGACTTATCTATTAAAAAATATACAACTAGTTAGCCTGTGTCCTGACGTCCCATTACAAATATCATGGCAGCTGTTCTGTCCCTCTCCTGACGGTTCTCTTCCACCTCCAGCTTGTCCGCGCTTTCCAAGCACATGTGACACTCGTGGTAGATAGGTCGCTAATTCCAGACAGCTATAGCGCACAGTAGTCTTTTACTCATTTACAGGATGTTAATAGGAATTTCTGTGCAGTGAAGCTCATCATTTCTCTGCGTGAGAACATGTTGAAATGCGTGTGTCTCACTCAATGCCCTGCAGCCACACCACTTAAGTTAAGAGGAATTCAAGAGGCAACATTACACTAAAAAAGTAGTGATTTATTTACACTGGCGCAACTAATAGTCAGGAAAATACTGTATTTTTTTTTTTTGAAAGAACAAACCCGAACAAACTTATTATACCTTAACGTTATGATTCAATGTTGAGCTAATGCCACAGCCACAAAAAGACATTTCTCCCAGCTGCTAGACAGCAAGCCTTATCTAGACATGGAGGACAGTCTCCTCATGGAGGACAGTCTCCTCATGGAGGACAGTCTCCTCATGGAGGACAGTCTCCTCATGGAGGACAGTCTCCTCATGGAGGACAGTCTCCTCATGGAGGACAGTGATATGCAAAGTGTTCAATTTTTGTTGACACAGTTAGAAGAAATCTTTGTTCATATCTTTACCAATGTCAAACTAAGAAGAACATGTGCTTTGTGTTGTTCTTCCACCGACTGAAACATGAAAAATAAGAGGTCATACATGGCTCTAGGGGTATGATTCTCGCTTTGGGTGCAAGAGGTCCTGTGTTCAAATCCTGGACGAGCCCTGGTTTTTAACTTTATTACATTGGAGACCAACTCCTTGTTGTTGACTCTTTTCAGTTCCTCTCTAACTACCACACAGCTTTACAAAACTAACAAAGTTCTATTCAGACTCATCCCAATCAGAGTTTGATCAGAGCAGTTGTTCCACAGTAACACCTGCAGGAGGACGTCATCACCCAGTGTGTGACCTGCACTGTGAGCTGTAAGGTCTTATACAGACAGGTGTGTGTCTTTCCTCATCAAGTCCAATCAGTATCATCAAAGACAGCTGGACTCAGATGAAGGTGTAGAACCATCTGAAGGACGATCAGAAGAAATGGACGCACAACAACTCTGTGTGTTTCTGTCAGTATGGGGAGCTGTGTGGACATTAATGAGGAAAAATGAACTTCAATGATTTTAGCAAATGGCTGCAATATAACAAAGTGATACATTTAAGGGGGTCTGTACTTTCTGTACCCACTGTACATATTAGAAATATAGATTATTAAATTATGCGAGCAAGGGCTGAGCTGACAAACCTGTAGCATTGTAGTACACCAATTACTGACTCTGCGGGGGTGGGAGAAAACCCACAGTGCCGTCATAAGACGGTATTAATGGCCTGGTATGGAAAATGACATAACGGTTGTGTCTCAATTCAGGGTCTGCATCCTTCAGAGGATCTATGCGGTCTCGGAAGCCACGTCCTCCTGAGGATCCTCAACCATCGATAAATGCCCCAATAAAAAAATGCCCTAATAAAGGCGCTGATGGTCACTGCTATCGCAACTCTTTTCCTCCATTATATTGCAGGCAGTTTGTGACCATCAGGGCCGCTTCATTGAAACGCACGTGGGCTGTGCCGGGGTCGGTGCACGACTCCAGGGTACTCTGGCAATTCAATTCAATTCAATTCAGTTTTATTTATATAGCGCATATTACAATCAGACATTGTCTCAAAGCGCTTCACAGGAACCCCCCTAAGAGCACTGTGGCAAGGAAAAACTCCCTTTAAGAGGAAGAAACCTTGAGCAGGACCCGTCAACTTAAGGGGGAACCAGTCCTGCTGCTAGTCAGAGAGGATGAGGGAGAGAGAGAGAGAGAGAGAGAGAGAGGATGAAGGAGAAAGAGAGAGAGAGAGAGAGAGAGAGAGGAGCAAACATGATACAAACATGATACAGTACAGAGCAAACATGACAGCAAGATGAAACAGTGATATATTGTAATGATATCTATATATATCGTCGGTCCATAAGTAGGAATAGTAATTTGATAGTAAAGATGAGCAGCAGGGGCTAGTGAAGTCGATGAGCACAGGAGAGACTGCAGGTCAGTATGCAGGTCTTGAGCCCTGCAAAGAGAGAGAGCGAGAGCGAGGCACAGAACTACAAGGAAGACAGTTAACACAGATTATGAGACGATATTACCCAGTATGATCCAGACTAAGGAGAGTGGAGGAGAGGTCAGAGGGTGTTCAGAGGATCGTGTTTGTGCCCCCCGACAACGTAGAGCAAGAGAGACTTCACGGGCCGGACTGCAGGTCATCATCCAGGTCTTGAGACCAGTGTGAGCCAGACTAAGGAGAGAAAAGGAGAGGTTAGAGGGTGAGAGGGTAACTGCTCAGTGGATCATGTTTGTGCCCCCCGACAACGTAAAGCAAGAGAGACTTCACGGGCCGGACTGCAGGTCATCATCCAGGTCTTGAGACCAGTGTGAGCCAGACTAAGGAGAGAAAAGGAGAGGTTAGAGGGTGAGAGGGAAACTGCTCAGTGGATCATGTTTGTGCCCCCCGACAACGTAGGCCTAGAGCAGCATAGCTGTGCTACACACTAGGTCTAAGGCTAACTGTACGCCTTACTAAACAGAAAAGTTTTAAGTCTAGTCTTAAAGGTGGAGGCAGTGTCTGCCTCTCGGACCCAGATTGGTAACTGGTTCCATAATAGCGGTGCCTGATAGCTGAAAGCTCGTCCTCCCATTCTACTTCTATGAATCCTAGGAACTACTAGTAAACCTGCACTCAGAGATCTGAGTGTCCTATTAGGAACATATGGTACAATCAGGTCCTGCAGATACAATGGAGCAAGTCCATGAAGAGCCTTGTAGGTTAGAAGAAGGATCTTGAAGTGTATTCTTGAGTCCACTGGGAGCCAGTGAAGAGACGCTAGGACAGGAGAGATATGATCCCTTTGGCTGCTTCCTGTCAGAACTCTAGCTGCTGCGTTCTGGATCAGCTGCAGACTGTTGATGGAGTAATGTGGACATCCTGACAATAAAGAGTTGCAGTAGTCCAGTCTTGAAGTGACAAAAGCATGGATGAGCTTTTCAGCATCACTCTGAGAGAGGATGCTCCTGATCTTAGTAATATTACGCAGGTGAAAGAAAGCGGTCCTGGAGACCTGCTTAATATGAGAGACAAACGACATGTCACAGCCCACTGTACAGGCGTGGCATCTACCCTCCTCCAGGGCACTTCATCTTTGCAGACGGTGGGTACCCATGTCTCCAGCATCCACTCCCCCTCATCACTCCTTACAAGCGGCCTGTACAAGGTGTGGCAGCCATCATTCCAGGGCACGCTCCATCATAGAGCATGCCTTTGGAATGATGAAGACGAGGTGGCGATCCATCTTCCTCCAAGAGCTGGAGGTGCACCACACCCTTGTGCCTCAGGTATGTCACTACACAAGAGAAATATTGCTTATTGTTTAATGGTGAATAACTCCCAAAAAACTGAAAAAAAGAAGAGAGAAACTTTAGCAGAGAAGAACAGATTGAAAAGGACGGTGTGGCCTGATACGCAAGCCGGATCTGGATTTGTTCTGTTTCAGATAGCGTGAAAAAAAGAAGAGAGAAACTTTAGCAGAGAAGAACAGAATTAGCAGGACAAGAAAGAAGAGAGAGGGAGTTGGGATGGGAGAAACAAGACTGCCAGTCTTCTTCTTCAGGTAGTGATCTGTAAACAGATAAAGAAAATCATTATTGTGTTTGAAACATAGAACCTAAAAGCTACAAAGTTTGTACTATTACAATGTGAAGCTTCAGCACACTGAGCTGCTCAGGTGAGTATCTTACTTTAGCATGTTGTGTATTTAAATATTTATCATTATGGAAGTTGTTACATGAATCGACTGTATTTTCCTTTGTGAAACTTGTTACAACATGTTGGCTCTGAAACATAGTTCTATCAGTTAAATGTCAAATATACCTTATGTTTTTCACATTATAACCTCATATATATATTTGCCTTGAGTTTGTGCACCCATTTACACTGTTTACAGATACTGAGAAGAATAAATTAAAGACGGTAGAACAACCACTTTGTTGTGGCAATTTTCACAGCTAAATGTAAGAGCTACTTTCAAATGACTCCTCACACACGTGCACACACACACACACACACACACACAAATAGAGCCCTGGTTAAATCTTCTGCAATCATTTTGCCACAGAGGAATTAATGTAAATGTATCCCTCATACAACACAATGAAATAACTTTATGCATTTTAACATGTAAGGGAGCACCCATAGTAACATTTTAGTGTGATGACAATTAAGCCAAATTTCCATTTACTCAGCAATCAAGTGCACAGCACAGCTTCTTCTGTTCTAGGTGAATATAAACAAAATGTTAGTCACAGCTCTTTCTCCCTATAAAACTGTTTGTGTGTTTTCAAAGTGTAGCTTAATGTGCAAATGTCAAAAATAGACATACAAATCAGCCTTTACACAATGACTTACAAGTAACCACTAAAGCTGTAACACAGTGAAGGATTACAGCACGGAGCCTTAAATAATATGAACTTCAATCCAATGACAATACAACAGCAAATAATATTTTATAACCCAACAAAGGCTGTGACTTAAATAACACTACTTCGTCCAGGAAAGCAGCTGTATTCAAATACAACAGTGACCGAGACTGACCGAGAACAGGACAAGCAAATATAAAAGTTACAAAATATATATATTTTCTTGGAAATGGCTTTGTGTGTGTCTGTCAGCATGAAGCCTGCATTTCAGTCATTTTAACCCACTGTCTCACAACAAACACTGATGGAGAATCAGGAACAGTAGTATCATGGACTTGGATGTTTGCGATACAGTTTATATGAGCAGTGAGCACGAGGGCCTGAAAGAAGCAGGGGCTGGCGACACAGAGAGGGAGAGACCGGACTTATAACTACTAAAACTTTGCTGGCTGCTTAACCTCATGAATGTGGCCACATTAACTCAGATAAGACACGCTTACATATCTTTGCTTGACAATGGTAGTAGTAAGTTAATGAAGTTAACAAGATACCAGCTATAGTCTGTTGAAACTAATGCTAACGCTAATGCTAGTGGCACAGATGCAGGCATACTAATTCCCTTTGCAGCTGTAATTCCTATAACTGTAAATCATCTCAACTTATCATGACAATATTAAAAGACTGAAACTCAATGTCTGTTTATAAAGTAAAGGTTTATATTGATCATCCTTCAGGGACTCTTCCCAAACAGCTGGCTCCAGAGGCAAAACGGTTTGGTGTTGAGTTTTAAGAGTGACACCGTCAGAACCCAAACCATTTTTCCTTCTAACTGGTGGCATAATTATCTCAGCGAGATGGAAGGTGCAGACATTGCAGCAATGTTTAACCAACTAATGTTAAATTCAGAAACAGACTGAAAACCACTGCAATTTGAGAGGCTAACATGCTCAAACGAAAATTCTGAATACAAGTTTGATAGAGCAGCATCTAATGAGTGTTTTAAAACTAAAAAGTAGCTTGAGTCTGTAGCTTGAAATTTGTAGGAGAAGATACATTTGGCAGATGACCGTCGTTGAAGGGCTCTCTCATGAACTTCAATGTTAAATGGCTTTTGAATTTTTATTAATATTTTGAAAGCAAAACATATTTGAACAAATCCGAATACAAGTTTAATAGCCCTTGAAGAGCTGAACAGAATGATGTCTGAACAGTTTGTGTAGCTGAAAGCATGTGGAACTAGTTACATGTCAAAGTTGAAGGTGGTTTTGAAGGCTCCTCCATAGACTCCCATGTTAAAAATATTGGTATTGATATTGGTTAATATTTGAAAATTTATAATTTTGTGAAAAAATCTTGAAGTTGACCCGGAATGTCCTCTGTGAGATGAACATTTTGATAGTTAAATGGTTGAAATCGGTGAATGTATGCTGAAGATACGCTGCGCCAAAAAACGTACGGAAGAATAAGAAAGAAGAGGGTGAAAAACAATAGTTTGATTGTTGCCTAGCAACAGCAATCATACTAATCAACTAAAAACAAATGCAATGCATGATGGGTAGTTTTTAAATGTCAACATGTTTACATATCTCCATGGTGATGTGAAGTGCTTTGATGACAAGAGTTCCATTCACAGTGTGTCTTTGAGCTTCTGTTACATACTGAGAGGAGACAGGCAACAAACGCAGAGAAAATATAAAGTCTGCAAAGTCAACATGACTCAAAAAGACGGGGAATTAGTTTACAAGGATCTCCTTGACCAGGAGCTTTTCTGTGACGCCGTCATCAGAGTGGAGGAGGTTGACTTTAATATCCACAAAGTCATCTTGGCGAACTGCACCCCTTACTTCAGGTGAAGTGATTATCTCAATTTTAAATGAATGTGTTAGTAACCTTTACATAGGGAGACAAAAACAAGGATTTGTTGTAGTTTATGATGTGAGTGTTGGAGATTATTCACTGCAGTCTTGTTTTTATAGCTCACAGTGTTTCAGTATGTTTGCTGATATTGTTGTGATGACTAGTCAACTGCTGAGGAAAATGTTGTCAGCCTGACCTCATAAAGAAAGCAACAGCAGTCCTTAATGTTTGAACATGACAAAAACAACCGGTAAACAAGTGTGTGTTAATCTGCTGGCCCCAGGTGGGACTTGGATGATAGGACATGTTTGACATGTTGACATTAAAGCATCTAATAGTGATTTCTCCCTCTATAGGCTCAAACTTATTTTATCTTAAACTTAAACTTGATGTATAGTTTAGAAGTCATAAGTGAATTAGATAATGTTACAGCAAGCAGATTTAGACCTTTAACTAGACTGTTGAATAAAGTTACCCGTAAATCCACCAGTTACTTGTGACTAATTTTAGTATCTATTTTAAAAACTGAAATGCATCAAAGTGGTGTATAATGTTGTGGAACTTTTTCTGTGTCTTTCAGAGCTCTCTTCACACGCTGGTCTGAACCTGACAAGAAAGTCTACATTATTCCTGACCTATCCTCAGACATGATGGAGCTCATCATTGAGTTTGCATACACCGGCTCTGTTAACGTGACAGAGTCCAATGCACGGAGGATTTTCATGGCAGCTGATTACCTCAATATAGTGAAGCTGGTGCAAATATGCTGCAACTTTTTTGAAAAGACGCTCTGCCCAGACAACTGCATCGGCATCTGGCAGTTCACAAAAACCTACCACGCCCCTGAACTGCACCTCAAGGCTTTCCACTATGTCCTCAGTCACTTTGAGGATGTGGCTTTCAGCGAAGAGTTCCTGCAGCTCTCGGCCCAGGATGTCAGTGACATCATCAGCTATGACAACCTCAATGTGAGACAGGAGGCAGCTGTGTTTGAGGCCATCATTCGGTGGATCACACATGAACCTCAGGAACGAGAAGGATACGCAGATCTTCTCTTGTCAGAGGTACTTTATATTATACATTATAATTTTCACTTTATAGGTTAATCTATTTCAAGACAGTGACTGAAGCCAACCTCAGCCCAATAGAGGGTTATCAGTTATTAGATGTGCTCCATGTCATGATGATGGCCAGTACAGCCATCCTTTACCATTTTATTGGCCAGAAGGTGCAATATCATCTATTCTCATGAGTGATAATAGAAAGCACCACAGACTACCTGAGTGACGCATTGTGCTCATGTGCATGCTGGTCTTCTGGGTGACTCTGAAAATGGAGAATTTATACAAATCATCCTGGATGCCGGGGAAGACCCAGGACGCAGTGGAGAGACTATGTCTCTCGGCTGGCCTGGGAACGCCTCGGGATTCCCCCAGAGAAGCTAGAGGAAGTGTCTGGTGAGAGCGAAGTCTGGGTGTCCCTGCTTAGACTGCTGCCCCCTCGACCCGGCCCCGGATAAGTGGTTGAAGATGGATGGATGGATTATTATTAGTACAAGTACATAAACCAATAAGGAACATATACATGTAATGCTGGCTATTTGCATAAGCTTTGTGTGCAGGTTAATGCAACTCAGAAAATCAATAAGCTGATAATGATACTATGATAGATGAAGGGAGGAGAGTAATGAGAGTAATGAAAAACATATATTAAAGATAAGACTTTTAAGATGGCTCAGTCCATCCTGACCAGTGGTAGAGGAAGTACTGAAGCTTTGTACTCAAGTAAATGTACAAATACCCAGCAATATATATACTCAAGTAAAAGTAGAAGTGCTCCATCAACAATCCTACTTAAGTAAAAGTCTTAAGTACTTTTAAATGTACTTAAATTATCAAAAGTAAAAGTACTCACAACTGAATATATATTATTGATTTCCATTGCGAAGGATCTGAACAGGTTAAAATAATCAAAGAAATCATCTTCAAATTAAAATGGACCATGTGTAGTTAATGTACATGTTCAGTCCAGAAACAGCTATGGACAGGTCTGTGTGTCATGAGGCAGGCTGTGGGCATCAAGTGAACAGAGAGGCTGCTGATAACAAACAGGCATTCAGCATGTTTACTGTGTCAGTATTCCTGCTGTAGATTCATGTTATAATTTATGTTAATCAGACATTAATGGATGGACCTGTGTTAGCAGACAGCAGCAGACAGCAATGTAACTAGTTAGCTAACTGAGCCAGAGCACCGGCATCATGACTGAGGGTCATTATAGAAACACAGCTGGCAGCGTGACACCACCTTCATGCAGAGTCTGACCTCACATCAGTCCAGCACTGTGTTCATCACATGGAACAAGTAACTACAGACACTGTAGAAATGTAGTGGAGGAGAAAGTACAGGTAACAGCTGCAACATGGAGTAAAAGTATAAATTATGTAATATTATTTTTACTCTAGTAAAGTATAAATAAAAATGTACTTAAGTACAGTAGCGAAGTACAAATACTTAGTTACTTTCCACCACTGATCCTGACTGACTGCCACAATGTAGAACAAAGAGAATGAAGGCCTCGTTTGTTCCGGTTGCTAATAGCATTTCAAATAACTGACCATTATTTTATTGTTTTACTTGTATTTATTGTGATGTTCTTTATTTGGAACCACGATTTTTTTATGTATTTTTATTTATTTGGACACAGTCTGTTAAGTTATATCCTCTTTATTCTCTGTATTGTTGTAAGTCAGGCTGAGCATGATGCCTACAGAGTACATACAGAGTCACGTGCTGTCCAATAAGCTGGTGACAGACAACTTGAGGTGCCAGGCCATGGTCTCTGAGGTCATCAAATGCAAAGACAGAATCCTCAGTCGGCCTCATCTGCCATCTGCCATCCTATTGGCCATTGGAGGCTGGAACAGCAGCATGGATCTAACTAATGTAATCGAGGCATTTGACGTCCGTGCAAATCACTGGATGAACATAACAAAACTTTTTGAGCCTCCTCGTGCCTATTATGGTGCAGCCTACCTCGGTGGGTATGTCTACTGTGTTGGTGGCTTTGCCCGGATTTTGATGCCCACTAATAGTGTGCGCAGGTTTGACCTGAGCACACGGACATGGCAAGAGGTGGCACCGATGCACTATCGCCGCAATTATGTGAGTGTGACTGTGTTGAACGGGTGCATCTACGCCATGGGAGGCTATGATGGGCACACAAGTCTCAGCAGTGCTGAGTTCTACCAGCCAGAAACCAACCAGTGGCTTGAAATTGCACCCACGCCTGAGCAGAGGAGCAACGCCAGCTGCACAGCACTCAACGGCAGGGTGGGTGGAACACAATGGAACATACCAGAGAACAGAAAGACTGCTGCCAGTTTGAGCCCACAAAAATGACAATTTCTTATTGTCCCCCCCCCCCCCCCCCCCCCCCCCCCCCTTTTGTATTCAGATCTACATATGTGGTGGATTTGACGGGAATGAGTGCCTGCAAACAGCAGAGTGCTACAACCCAGAGACCAACCAGTGGACCCTGATCTCTCCCATGACCAGCCGGCGTAGAGGACTAGGAGTCATTGCATACGACAACCATGTTTATGCAGTAAGTGCATGAAAGAAATGTGTGACCAGCTTTCATCAGCGGTTTAAAGCAGCTAGTTTTTTATGTGACAATTGAATTGATAAGTGATGCATCTTCCTTCATCTTTGACTCCAAAGGTTGGTGGTTTCGATGGAACAGCCTGTCTGCAGACCGCTGAGGTCTACAACCCTCACACCAACACCTGGCACAACGTGTCCTCCATGATGACCCCCCGCTGCAACTTTGGCATCGAAGTAGTTGAGGACCGGCTCTTTGTTGTCGGGGGCAACAATGGCTTCAACACCACCTCTAATGTTGAGTACTATGACAGTGAGATGAATGAGTGGTCCCAGGCCTGCGACATGGACGTCGACCGCATGGCTCTGAGCTGCTGTGTGCTTTCTGGTCTTCCCAACATGGCCGACTACACCATCCCTCGTGATTCGTGATTTCTGTAAATCTTGTATAAATAGGAATGAATGAATAAATGTATAAAGTGATGTAACAAGTCACATTACCTGGCTGTAAATGTATATCATCTGTTTATTCCACTCTTATGCAATCTGTATGTATGTTTTAGGCTCGCAGTTATGATGTACACATCTGGATTACTAGACCTGTCCCATCCACCATACAGTATGGTGCTGTTTGGGACCATGAGCTGTCTCTCACTTAGTGTCAATTACCTTTCAATTATAAAATGAAGCACTTCCTCCTTGGTAAAAGGAGTGTACCATTAAAACACTACTATTTATGTGCGGATCAGTTATCTGATTGAACATCATGAAACAATTTTCAGTTTTGACTTGCTGATTTCACCGTGTTATGTTGAACCACAGTTCAATCAGGAGAGACTAGATGTTTAGATGAGAAATACAATGAATGAATGAATTGTGCTTTGGCTTTCTAGACCATGACCGACATCCGAAGGGGGATAGGACAGGAGATGAGGCCGTTCAGACAGGAATCCCCCCAAAAGAAATAGAAAGCGAGACAGAGAAAAGGAATTGATACTTACAATAATCGTCGCAACACAAGGAGCATAGGCGTCGCTACCATTATATCAGAGGGGGACGTGTCCCCCCCACATTTTAGAATGACCTGTTCGGACCCCCCACTTTTACTGAGTAGGAAACTCCACCTAACGCTGTTTCGATTGCTCGCGAAAAACTCCGTTCCACTTGGTTCAAATGAGAATAACATCACCGCTGAAATCCACTCCACGTTTTCCTGGTTACCACAACGCTACAGCAGCGTTGCTATAGTAACGGACCTAGCAAGCGTAAGCGTGAGTGAAGTGAGCCGTCAGTGCTGGTCGAAGCTGGAGGAGGTAACGTCAGTGCCATTACGGTCCCACAATGTCCAACTTATGCTAAAGCCTTACTGTTTTGTTATATAACCCTAGGTGGTGTTTAATTGGTGGTAAATCAACTTAGCTTAGGGAGGAAGCTAGAGGAAGCTATTGTTTACTCCAATACAGACGGACGGTATTATTTGTCTGACGACATGTTGTTTGCCTTATCTGCTCCCTCCCCAGACACAATGGACATAAGGAGATTCTTAAAAAAGAAACAGAAAGTAAGTCAGAATGTTAACACAGGACAGGTTTTCAGAGAGGGTGTTGGTGTTGGTGCCTGCAGGCAGGCTAACACTTCATCCAAATTGAACAACATAAAGCTAGAGTTGTTTTCAGCATTAACCTATATTGTAATGAGGCCAGGTTCATTACACAATTAACACAACCCCAAGGTTTATTGGGAATTAAGTAAGGAAAAATAAAGACATGCATTTTTTTATCTGCATTAAGCAGAGTTTGGTTCATGGTCCAACAACTTTTTGAAATTCAGATGATTAGAGGACCACTGTGTTCAAACAAAATATGGGCCATCATGTAGGGGCAGTGGAGGAAGTTCTATTGCTGAGGTGAGTGACGACAGGTTGTTAGCATTTGTGAATGAAATGTGATCTGGCTTGTGTTAGAATTTTATGGAGCCTTTGTCTGAACTCACTTTCAAACAGCAAAACCAAAATGTATTTTTGATTCAATCTTTATTTTGAGGGAATTGCATACAGTTTAAACTGCCAAAAGGCATAATCTAGAATATGCTTAAACATAACTTTAGTTTTGTTTTTGTCAGTATAAGAATGATGGGGCTATGCAATTTTAACCTTTATTTCAAGGAACAAGAGGTGTTGGACAGAGAAGAGGGGCAGGGAGATTTTGAGATCCGAGAGAGGGAGAGCCTTTCTGATGAAGATGAGCAACAGAGAGCTGTAGAAAGAGAAGAGGATGAGATCCAGTCTGAGAAAGATGAGGGAGAGAGCCAGGGAGTATACACCAAGCCGAATCATCCTGACCCAAGAGTTATTCCACACCAGCGACTTAAGAATAAGACTCTAAAGTTTCAAGAGAAGTGGTTTAGGGAATATCCTTGGTTACATTGTGTGCCGGGTGCAGATGGTGTATTTTGTTTTTTTTGCATGGAAGCCTTTAAAACACAAACTAGCTCACTAGCAAAATGCATGGATGATGCTTTTGTGGCTACAGGTTTTAAAAATTGGAAAAAAGCAATAGAAAAATTTGCCAATCACCAACAGAGTCAAGCACACAAAGTAGCTGTCACAACATACACATACCAGTCCAGACATATTCAAACACAGCTATCCACAGCTAGAGAGAAGGAGCAAAGAGAGGCAAGAGCATGCTTGCTCAAAGTAATTAAATCCATTCGTTTTCTTGCTCGCCAGGGTCTAGCTTTACGTGGCCATGAAGGTAATCAGGGTAACCTTTTTCAGCTACTTCATGAGAAAGCTGAGGATGATGATGTGCTCAAGCGATGGCTCAGTAAGCCTAAAAGCCATTACACAAGTCCAGAATTTCAGAATGAAGTTTTGAATATTATGGCCAATACAATTGTTAGAACCATTTCAAGCACTGTACATGAGCTGCCCACCTTGCAGTACTCCATCATTATGGATGGAGTCCAAGACATCTCAGGGTGTGAGCAAGAGGCCATATGCCTCCGTTACGTAGATAGTGACCTTCTACCACATGAAGACTTTGTAGGTATGTACGAAGTGTCATCAACCACAGGAAAGGACTTGGCTCGGGTGGCCACTGATGTCCTTACACGGTTGAACTTGCCCATGTCTTGCCTTCGAGGGCAAAGTTATGATGGGGCTGCAAATATGGCAGGTGGAGTTAAAGGAGTGCAAGCAGTTTTAAAAGAGTCACAACCTCTCGCTCTTTACGTTCACTGTGGGCCTCACTGTGTGAATCTTGTGACTCAGACAGCCTGTACCTCATGCCCTGTTGTTATGGATGCGCTCGATTTAGTCCACAAGCTTGGCACCCTCTACCATCAATCCAGCAAATACAAGAGCATCTTTAAGGGTATCACCCAGTCTGAGTAGGGGAGTTTCAGAACTCTGAAGCCCCTCTGTCCTACACGATGGCTAATGAGAATAGCAGCCATTCAGGGAGTTGTTGGACAATATGAGAAGGTTTTACAGAGTCTAGAGGAAATGGCTGCATCAGGCTCCTCTGACACATGCACAACAGCGAGAGGACTCTTAGAGCGGTTTCAGAAAGGGAAGGTTTTACTGGGTCTTTCTCTAGCTTCTGAAGTTCTTGAAGAACTTGAGTCTCTAAACCGCTCCCTTCAGAGCAAGACTGGCAGTGTGCCAGGGATGTTGGCTGCAGTTGATTGCGTCAGAAAAACAATTCAGTTGAAGAGATGTGATGAAAAGTTTAATGAGATTTATACAACTGCCTGTTACAAGATAACTGAGCTAGACATTGAGTCTATCCAGATGCCCCATATCCGCAGACCCCCAAAGCACTACACAGGAAGTGCACCTGCATTCAGACCAACATCCACTGAAGAATACTTCAGAATCGAGTTCTTCAAACTGTTAGATACAGTTGATTTGCAGTTGGCAAAGCGATTTGACCAGGACAGCTTCCATACTTTCAGTAAATTAGAAGCGGTGCTCATTTCTGGAAAGATGGAGGATGTTGTCTGTAGGTACCCAGAAATAAATCAACATTCATTGGAGGTACAGCTGGCAATGTTCAAAATGCAGTATTCCTGCAACACAGTTAGCGAAGCAGCAGAGACCCTCAGAGCTATGTTGCCGGAGGTACGTGCTCTATTCACACAAGTGGAGGTCTTGGTCAGGCTGCTTCTTGTTGTGCCGTGCTCTTCAGCTGAAGCTGAAAGAAGCTTCAGTGCCTTAAGAAGGCTTAAAACATGGCTTCGCTCTTCCATGAAACAGAAACGTTTAAACAGCGTAGCTGTCTGCCACATTCACCAAGAGAAACTTGATCAGGTGGACATGAGGGAGATTTGCGAGTCTTTTGTCTTTGCAAATGAGAGAAGGAGGCAGATTTTTGGAGGGTTTGTATAATCAGTTAGTGTAGTAACACCAGTATGGTTGACAAAACTGTTGTTTCACTTGGGATTGGATGTATGTCACCATTGTTTAAAATAAATGAGTTTTTGTTGAATCTGTCTCTGAAATAGTCATTGAGTTAAGCATGTACTTGTGTAGGTAAAATAGGTGTTTACAACCTGTTAAAATTCCCCAGAATGGAAGAAAATGGCATTCAGTTAGATAGATAGATATTTACTTTTTTAATCCCCGTGGGGAAATTAAGTTGTAGCAGCATATTTCATATTTTTTCACAATTTTTAGGGGCAGGACACCTCCCCCCACCCCCCAACACACACACAAAAAGGTGTCCCCCCCACATTTTATATGCTTCCTACGCCACTGACAAGGAGGATGGTTAAACCTGCTGGAGACAGCTGTGTGAACATGAGTAGAGTATGGAATGTTGGAGAGGTTGAGCATCCACTGAGAGGTATGAACGAAGCTCGCTGGCTGTCAGATGGGGAATATGATCTGCGTGAAACAAAGCCCATTGGCTGGGAAAATAGGGGATATGAACTGCGTCATTCTGTCCTGTCTCCCTCTTCTTCTCCTCTCTCTCTCCTTCATCCTCTCTGTCCTGTCTCCCTCTTCTTCTCCTCTCTCTCTCCTTCATCCTCTCTGTCCTGTCTCCCTCTTCTTCTCCTCTGTCTCTCCTTCATCCTCTCTGTCCTGTCTCCCTCTTCTTCTCCTCTCTCTCTCCTTCATCCTCTCTGTCCTGTCTCCCTCTTCTTCTCCTCTCTCTCTCCTTCATCCTCTCTGTCCTGTCTCCCTCTTCTTCTCCTCTCTCTCTCCTTCATCCTCTCTGTCCTGTCTCCCTCTTCTTCTCCTCTGTCTCTCCTTCATCCTCTCTGTCCTGTCTCCCTCTTCTTCTCCTCTCTCTCTCCTTCATCCTCTCTGTCCTGTCTCCCTCTTCTTCTGTCTCTCTCTCTCTCCTTCATCCTCTCTGTCCTGTCTCCCTCTTCTTCTCCTCTGTCTCTCCTTCATCCTCTCTGTCCTGTCTCTTCTTCTCCTCTGTCTCTCTTTCATCCTCTCTGTCCTGTCTCCCTCTTCTTCTCCTCTCTCTCTCTCCTTCATCCTCTCTGTCCTGTCTCTCTCTTCTCCTCTCCTTCATCCTCTCTGTCCTGTCTCCCTCTTCTTATTCTATCTCTCTCCTTCATCCTCTGTCCTGACTCCCTCTTCTTCTCCTCTGTCTCTCCTTCATCCTCTCTGTCCTGCCTCCCTCTTCTTCTCCTCTCTATCTCCTTCATCCTCTCTGTCCTGTCTCTCTCTTCTCCTCTCCTTCATCCTCTCTGTCCTGTCTCCCTCTTCTTCTCCTCTCTCTCTCTCCTTCATCCTCTCTGTCTTGTCTCCCTCTTCTTCTCCTCTCTCTCTCCTTCATCCTCTCTGTCCTGTCTCCCTCTTCTTCTCCTCTGTCTCTCCTTCATCCTCTCTGTCCTGTCTCTCTCTTCTCCTCTCCTTCATCCTCTCTGTCCTGTCTCCCTCTTCTTCTCCTCTCTCTCTCCTTCATCCTCTCTGTCCTGTCTCCCTCTTCTTCTCCTCTCTCTCCTTCATCCTCTCTGTCCTGTCTCCCTCTTCTTCTCCTCTCTCTCCTTCATCCTCTCTGTCCTGTCTCCCTCTTCTTCTCCTCTCTCTCTCCTTCATCCTCTCTGTCCTGTCTCCCTCTTCTTCTCCTCTCTCTCTCCTTCATCCTCTCTGTCCTGTCTCCCTCTTCTTCTCCTCTCTCTCCTTCATCCTCTCTGTCCTGTCTTCCTCTTCTTCTTCTCTCTCTCTCTCCTTCATCCTCTGTCCTGTCTCCCTCTTCTTCTCCTCTCTCTCCTTCATCCTCGCTGGATCCTGCTGAAGGTTATTTCCTGTTAAAAGGGAGTGTTTCCTGACACTGTGGCTCTTAAGTGCACAATTTCTGATTGTAAAACATGCTATATTAATAAAACTGAATTGAATTGAATTGCAGCCCTTATTTAATGACCTCTGCTTTTTTTGGGGGGTGGGGGGGGGGCTCACCCGGGGAGTAATTCATTGTAGAACCGCCACTGACTCCGTGCTTACACTCGCTAATTCTGGTTCTTTCTATAGCAAGCTAGCCTGAAGAAGGTCCACTATAGGGGCCAAAGCATTGCGATTAGCTTGCTTTACTGTGAATAAATACTGAGTGTTAATGGCAGAAGCTTCCTCTCTTCCTTAACATTTTGAGTATTATAGCCTTTTTGACGCTGCATATCTGCGGTACTTTTAGTTCCATCCACAACACTCCACTTCTGAGACGATCCTACGCCTCCGTGACCAGAGGTAATCCACACGAGAGCTATCCATCCCGTGCCACGGGTGACCGCCGAGCCACCTACTACCGGAAACAGCAAGCCCCGGAGTACCGGACTTCAACACACTCCCCCTTCCGCCAGGAGCACCAGCAGGTAACCATTGGTTCAGCATACAACATCCACATACCCCCTACAGAGAGGGATGGCAGCATTATCATCCAAGGCAGAACCAGAGGCCTAACTTCCAGACACATAACTCAAATGCCCCATCCCAACACAGAATTCAATCCGAGGACCCAGACTTTTCCCACAAGGTATGTATCATTCATAGAATTATTAAATCGGCGCACCATCTCAAAAATACTGCAGGGCCAGACTCACCCCCTATCATAAGAAAGACCACACTGAATTTGGCCAGCTTTATCAAACCAGCATCACCCACTGTTGCTACAAAGGCTGTTATCGGAGGGCAGTGGCAAAAACTGGGAATACACTGCACTCCTGATACTAAAACAACATTATCTTTCAGAGTTCCAGAACCTGGACTGGGAGGGTCCATTTGAGGTGGCCACTGCTTGGGCCAAAAAAAACTTGGGCCACAGACTAAGACCACAGACCATAACTGAGACCAAATCTTTCCTGAGGTCTAACTTAACAACACATATGAGAAAAAAATAATTAATGCAAAACAAAGAAATTATCTAATTGGAGACTCAGAACCTAGACCCAGACGTTTTTACTTGCTCCCAAAAATTCATAAAAATCCGGCCAGTTGGGGTAAACCCTTTGTAATCCCTCCAGGACCCCCAAATTTATTGATTTTTATTTAAACCCACTTGCAAAAAAAACACAAGAGTTATATCCAACGTATGATTTTATTAACAAAATTAAAGATTCCTAAAAAAATCTATCTTGTTTACAATAGATGTTGACTGTCTATATACCAATATTGACACTGCTGAGGGCATACAGGACATCTTTTTCAAGTTCCAAGACAAAAAAAGACCAGATAATGATTTATTGAAATTATTGGGAATTAATTTGACCAGAAACGACTTTGAATTTGATGGGAAATACTTCTTACAAATCAAGGGTACAGCCATGGGTAAGAAATTTGCACCTGCCTATGCAGATATTATTATGGCAGCATGGGAGACTACAGCATTGCAAAACCATTACACTACTACAGATACTTGGATGATATTTGGGGTGTATGGACTTTTCACAGTGTTTCTGGAGACCCTCAATAACCACAATGCCTCAATCAAATTAAAGGCCACAACAGATAACAATTTGGTGAATTTATTGGACACAACATTTAAAGGCCCTAAATTTACCGACACACATGCACTCCTTCATAACATCCATCGAAAATCACATTTGCAGGACTAATTAAATGTCAATTATTATGATTTTACAGAATCTGCTGTAAAAAAACTGGTCCACAGGATTCCTTCTTCAAACAGGAGAGATGGGTCTATGACTCCTACAACAGAAATGTTTACAAAACAGCCACATTTGGTAATATTATTTCAAAGAACTTTGAAAGAAGAAGAAATTTGAAATAGCATATTGTTAGGGACATAAAAATCTTCTGGATCCTTTCGTTCCTCTTCCCCGGTTCTTTGATTAAGAAGAAGTTGACAATATCTGGTCTCAAAATTACAATTTATTCTAACAGTAAAGTTAGTTCTGAGTAACACAGACAGAGATCTCTGTGGTTGCCTGGCCTCACAGCCAGAGAACAACATGCCATTCGTTTGAAAACACCTTTTATCCTATCTTGAGATCCCATAAAATCATGTCCTCCCCTAACTCTGCACCAATGGGGTCAGCCCAACTGATATTTAGTTTACCTTATTTGATAATGGTTAAACCTGAGAGTCAGGAGAAAACAGAAAGGAAATAGCAGGGGGTCCCCTTTTGTCAATCGTAAACCTAAGTTGAAGATAAGTTCTCCAGGAGAATGATCACTGTACCATACGAGTGACTTTGTGACGCCCCATAAAAGCTTACACCTCTTCCCCCATGTAAGTTTACTTTAAGTCCTAAAATCTCATAGGCTGTGGGTCAGATCTGGAGGTGACCAGGAAGACAAACTCACAGGAAGGGTGGGTCGTAAAATGGGGTCTTGGAGATGAACACATTCTTTCAATCAAGATCTGGATTTACAACCTTAGCTTGATATCAACCAGAGCTATCTCCAAAGAGCAGAAGCAGTGAAGCAGTCACGTGGCAAAACAAAGTCTTTATTACAGGCCAGGAGGGCAAATGAAGCAAACTAAAAATCACACTTGCCGCAGATCAAAAGGCAAAAATTAACTAACTAAAAATCACACGTAACATGGAAAAGCCACTACAGGGCAAAAACAAGGCTAAATCTAAGCATGGCAAACAAAAAGCATGGCATGCATAATTAAGTTAGATGCAAATTGGCTTTATGTTAAATTACCAGTGGGCGGCTGCTCCATCTGTCCTTGGGTGGAGCCAAATTTATTTAGGTAAGCACACAGGTGCACTTGGATTTAGATGGTTTTGGAAGGCTGTGTGTTCGTCACGCCAAAAAGTTTTTTGACCGTGTTTTGTAACCATTTATTTTGACCGTGTGTTTCAACCACATAATTTTTTGTTATAAAGATTTAAGAAATGGACTTCCATGTAACTGAACAAAGACTGAATTAAACTAATGAACGAAGCCGAGCCGCCTGTTGGATTCTCGGAGATCGCACCTTCGAGGTTCCTGTGGGAAACGTGGACTGTGATGTGGAGCGCTCGGCAGCGATGGAGGAAAATTCAGACGTCGCTGCAGCTGTCAGCGGTGACCAAAAGAGGGCGCGCAAGCTCACGGAGAAGGGTATGGATGAAAAACTCAGTCACTACATCAATGCACGGAGGGTAAAGCTTAGGAAGCTCACTACAAAGGCTAATGACATTGAAGAGCTTATGGTGGATGACAGCAACTTTGAGAACATTAAGTTGAAATTAAAAGACCTTAATGCAACCTTGGCAGTGTTCAAAGAATTCAATAAAGCTGTCCTGCAGTATCTGCCTAAGGATAAAGAGGTGAGCCTCATGACTTGGTGAAAAGCTGTCAGCACATGCCCCCAAATCGTGGCTACAGAGAAGCTATGCGGCTGCTGGAAGATTGTTATGGTGACCCCTTAAAGATTGCAACGGCCCTGAAAGAAAAGCTTTTTCAATGGCCACAAATGAAACAGGAAGATGCTAAAGCCCTCAACAGCTTTTCTCTTTTTCTTGTGAGTTGTTCTAATGCCTTACAGGATGTAGACTATATGGATGAATTGGATAATCCAACTAACATGAGGGTTATTGTGTCAAAACTGCCATATAAAATAAGGGAAAAGTGGAGAACTTTGGCTTTTGAATTAAAGGAAAGAAAAAGAGGAAGAGTCAAATTTATGGATCTTGTCACATTTGTCAACAGAGAAGCAAAAATCATCAATGATCCGCTCTTCGGAGACCTGCGTTGTCCTGCTGCTGCAGAAATGAAGGAGAGAAAATTAAGCATGTTGGAAAAGGAGACAAAGAAAGATAGATGAAAAAGGAGCAGTTTTGCCACTAATGTAACTCTGGCTAAAGAATGTATAAATGATAAGTCTAAGACCATCAGTGCTCAGAGTGGTTCTGCCTTCAACACGCCATGCCTTTTCTGCAAAAGAAATCACACCATGGTAGAATGCCACAGCATCTTGGAAAAACCTCATAAGGAGAAGCTGGACATACTGAGAAAGATTGGGCTTTGTTTCGGTTGCTTAGCTAAAGGGCATGTAAGCCAACAGTGCAAAAGGAGAGCTACATGTCAGATATGTTCACAGAAGCACCCTGATTTGCTACATATTTATAAAAGTGAAAACATCTCAAAACATGCAAATGCAGGCTGTCAAACAGAAAACAATTTCAATGGCCAAGCAGTCTCAAGTGCCTTAGTTAGCCTAAATCAAATTGCCACAGCCTCTGAGGGGGCCGGAGATGGCTGTATTTTGTCCATACTCCCAGTTTATGTAAAATCAAAACAGGGAACAAAGATTGTGGAAACGTGTGCCTTTTTGGACCCTGGGAGCACGGGCACATTTTGCACTGACATGCTGGCAAAGCAGTTAAACTTGCAGGGCAAAGAGACAGAGCTTACCTTAAGCACAATGGGGTCAGTCAAACAGGTAAAAGGACGCATCATGAGAGAAGTCTGTGGACTAGAAGAAAAAACATATATTGATCTTCCAAAGGCTTTCACACAACCAAGAATCCCTGTGGGAAAGGAAAACATTCCTCAACAAAAGGACATAGAAAGATGGTCTTACCTTAAGCAAGTGAAACTGCCCTTCATAAATGCAGATGTGGGATTGCTCATTGGAAATGATGTGACTGAAGCCTTTGAACCATGGGAGGTGATACACAGCAGAAACAACGGTCCATATGCTGTAAAAACAATTCTTGGATGGACTGTCAACGGACCACTGACAACACAGAAGGAGGGTGAGCGGCACCTCGTCTCTGTAAATCGCATCTCAGTGTGTACTGTGGAAAAATTGCTTGAGCAGCAATATGTGGTTGATGTTCCTGAACATCACTTTAAAGAGGAGACTGAAATGTCTGTGGAAGACCAGATGTTTATGAATTCTGTGTCTAAATCTGTGAGCTTTAAGGATGGTCATTATTATATCAAGCTTCCAGCAAAAAGGACTGAACTCAGGATGCCAAACAATCGTGATGCAGCAGTCCAGCGTGCACTCACTCTGAAGAAAAGGTTGAGCAGAAATTCTGAATTCCACATAGAGTATACAGAATGCATTAGTGACATGCTAAAAAAGGGTTATGCAGTCAAGGTGCCTGAATCACAGCTCAGTCGACAGGATGGAAAGGTGTGGTACATTCCACATCATGGAGTGTACCATCCACAGAAGAAAAAGCTGCGTGTAGTGTTTGACTGTGCTGCTAGTTTTCAAGGAACTTCTCTGAATAAAGAGCTACTTCAAGGCCCAGACTTGACTAACACACTTGTGGGTGTGTTGACCCGATTTAGACAGGAGCAAGTGGCAATGATGGCCGACATCGAAGCCATGTATCATCAAGTCAGAGTTCCAGAGGAGGACACAGACTTTCTGCGCTTCCTGTGGTGGCCAGAAGGGGATCTGACGCAGGAGATGGCTGAATTTAAGATGGTGGTTCACTTGTTTGGCGCCACTTCTTCTGCTAGCTGTGCAAATTTTGCTTTGCGGAGAACAGCTCAAGACAACCGACCCAACTCTGAGAATGAAGCTGTGGACACTGTTTTAAAGAACTTTTATGTGGATGACTGCCTTAAAGCAGCATGTAGTGAAAAGGATGCTATTGCTTTGAGGAAAGATCTAACAGCGCTATGTGCTTCAGGTGGATTCCATCTCACAAAGTGGACTAGCAATAGCCGTGCGCTGTTGAAAGCTGTGCCTGAAGATAACAGAGCTAAAGAAGTGAGAGATCTGGACCTGACAAAGGATGCTCTTCCAGTTGAACGATGCAGCTGCTGTGGTAGCCGTAAACATGGATAAAGTGTTGAGAAAGGAGCTTCAGATGGATCTTCAGCCGTCAGCTTTTTGGACGGATAGCACAGCTGTGCTAAAATATATTGCAAATGATGCACTGAGGCTGAAGACATTTGTTGCTAACAGAGTCGCGGTTATCAGGGAAGCTACAAGTGTCAACCAGTGGAATCATGTGGAAAGCTGTGAAAACCCAGCAGATTGTGCTTCACGTGGACTTTCAGCAAAGAAGTTTCTGGCCTACAAAACTTGGATAGAAGGACCCTCGTTCCTAAAAGGCCCATGTGGAATGAAACCAAATGGCTGCAGAGATTTTAAACTATCTGAAGATGATGATGAAGTGAGAAAGACAGTTGTAGTGAACCAAACAAAGATACATGATGTCCTTGCAAAAAGAGGAATTCAGTGGTTGTTTAATCCACCTGCTGGATCACACTATGGTGGAGTGTGGGAGAGGCAAGTGAGGCAGGTTAAAAAGGTCTTAAGGTCAGTGCTTCACGAACAGACAATAGATGATGAGTGTCTACAAACTCTCCTTTGTGAAGTGGAAGCAATAATCAATGACAGGCCTATCACTGCATCTTCAGACGACCCAAATGACCTTGAAGCACTAACCCAAAATCATTTGCTGCTACTGAAGAAGCAGCCATTGCTGCCGCCTGGGTTATTCAATAAAGAAGACTGTTATGCACGTAGGAGATGGAAGCAGACTCAGTATCTCTCTGATCTATTCTGGAAAAGGTGGGTGCGGGAGTACCTACCTAGTTTGCAAGAGCGCCAGAAATGGAACCAGGAAAAGCAAAACCTCAAGCCTGGAGACGTCGTGCTGATCCTTGATGAAAAGGCCCCACGCAGTTCTTGGCTTTTAGGAAGAGTGGTACAAACTAGGCTGGATGCAAAGGGCCTGGTGCGAAGTGTATGCGTAAAGACAAAATCCAGTGTTCTGGAACGTTGGCTGTGTCCCATTTCAGGGTCTGCATCCTTCGGAGTGCGCATTTTAAGGCCGCTTACGTCACAAAGCTGCGCGAAGGCTGTCCCAATTCGCCAAAAGTCGAAGGGTCCTTCAAATGCGTCCTCCAAATGCGTCCTCCTTTTGCCTGAATTTGGAGGACGCATCGCTACCATCCTTCGTGGCCTTAAATATCCCACAATGCTTTGTGGGCCTACTTTTTGTCCAATAGTACGATGACGGACCAAGCGAGCGGCAGCGGCAGGAGTGCCGAATTCACATTTAAATGTAAGTAAAGAGCAGTAGTTCGAGAGTTTTAAAATGCTAGTAGTGACAGCGGCATTAAAAAAATGAGTTTTATATTTACAAACATGACGTCCTGTTGATACGAGGCGCTGTAAACTAAACGCTTTGATTGAATGTTGTTTCTTGTTGTTTACTGTAGTATAGTATAAAGTATAGTTCACGTGAGGAGCAATATTATCGTTATTATATCAAACGGTCATTCTGCCTGTTGTCATTTTGTTGTAGGAGGAGCAGAGAGAAACAGAAGAAAACCTGACAATTGATAACGGAGGAGATGAGGCTGGAGAGAGAGGGAGGGAGAGAGAGAGGGGGAGAGGGAGAGAGAGAGAGAGAGGGAGAGCAGAGAAAGAACGGACAGACCTCAGCTCATACAGAGGATGTGGACAGCAGTGATTTTATGTTGTTATTTAAATGTTACTTATTAAATTGTATATTAAATCGTTCTTGTCTCTGTGTTCTTAAACTCTTCTAACCTTGTTAAATATGTGTTTTCACCTATTTATAATTGAAGTAAACTTTTGAACAACTTCTCAGTTGCCACAGTAAATCATTTATTGTGTGTGTGTTGTGTTATGTACAATATTTACAAAGACACAGTTTGAACATTTCTAACTATTTACCAGTGGGCATTATGAAAATGTACAGTTTATTATTTATAAAGATCAGCAGAAAATACTATTCACAAAGAACATATATATAAATGTTTGGCTGAGCAGGAGTCCTTGGTGCTGCTGGACTGGATGGTGCCACGGTGAAGACCTTGGAGTCCTCTGGCTGTGAGTGGGACATCATCTGGGGGAGGGGGGTGCCTGTCTCCTCTGTCCACCACATCGTCCATCAGGGTTTGCAGAGCTGACGATCGGCGGCTGCCATGTTACTAAAGATGTTTTTAAAAAGGGCAAAAATAAAAATAATAACTTCAACAGAGCGGCTTCCAAAGCAGCTTAAAATATGAAAAGCTATAAAATATGTATCCTCACCCTCCAGAGGTGATGATGGTCAGTACACCTCCTCCAGGACAGACAGCTGGTCCTGCAGGGAGCCCCACTCTCCTCCACCCAGCAGTAATTCTCTGGTGCAGTGACAGACCTGATGCTTAATGACACATTAAAGCAGTGGTTTAATACAGACCCTGTATCAAGTCTTACGATTGAATCAAATATAAATTACATTTAATCATATTTGTCTATCTACTGGTTATATATCTAGCGTTTGCTCAGTAACCGGTATATTAATTATGATCAATAATATGGTTAAACAGCAGCTTACCGTCACCTCCCCACTGCGCTCTCCCAGCCTGAAGAAAATGAGCCGTCACCGGTTTTGCTGCCGCTGGAGCCGCCTCTCCTCTTCCTCCAACAACAAATAAATATATTAAAAAATTCCAAATGTCTAAATCCACACTGTTGTCCCGCTTGTTGTGTAGTCCGTGTTGTGTCGCTGTCGCTGCTTTTGTTTTTCCCGGGGCAAAATTTATGACGTCGCGCCACAATCAGGAAGTGATTTGAAGGCCAGACTGTCCCATTTACCAACGGTTGAGGATCCTCCGGAGGATCCTCAGGAGGACGCGGCCTCCTGAGACCGCGTAGGCTGCGTCCTCCGAAGGATGCAGACCCTGAATTGGGACACAGCCAAAGAGGACACACAGAGTGAGACAGGAACAAAGAGGACACATAAGCTGTGTCCCAATTCAGGGTCTGCATCCTTCGGAGTGCGCATTTTAAGGCTGCTTACGTCACAAAGCTGCGCGAAGGCTGTCCCAATTCGCCAAAAGTCGAAGGGTTCTTCAAATGCGTCCTCCAAATGCGTCCTCCTTTTGCCTGAATTTGGAGGACGCATCGCTACCATCCTTCGTGGCCTTAAATATCCCACAATGCTTTGCGGGCCTACTTTTTGTCCAATAGTACAACGACGGACCAAGCGAGCGGCAGCGGCAGGAGTGCTGAATTCACATTTAAATGTAAGTAAAGAGCATTAGTTCGAGAGTTTTAAAATGCTAGTAGTGACAGCGGCATTAAAAAAATGAGTTTTATATTTACAAACATGACGTCCTGTTGATACGAGGCGCTGTAAACTAAACGCTTTGATTGAATGTTGTTTCTTGTCGTTTACTGTAGTATAGTATAAAGTATAGTTCACGTGAGGAGCAATATTATCGTTATTATATCAAACGGTCATTCTGCCTGTTGTCATTTTGTTGAAGGAGGAGCAGAGAGAAACAGAAGAAAACCTGACAACTGATAACGGAGGAGATGAGGCTGGAGAGAGAGGGAGGGAGAGAGGGAGAGGGAGAGCAGAGAAAGAACGGACAGACCTCAGCTCATACAGAGGATGGTGGACAGCAGTGATTTTATGTTCTGTTATTTAAATGTTACTTATTAAATTGTGTATTAAATTGTTCTTGTCTTTGTGTTCTTAAACTCTTCTCACCTTGTTACATCATGTGTTTCATTACCTATTTATAATTGAAGTAAACTTTTGAACAACTTCTCAGTGGCCACAGTAAATCATTTATTGTTCTGTTATGTACAATATTTACAAAGACACAGAACATTTCTAACTATTTACCAGTGGGCATTATGAAAATGTGCAGTTTATTATTTATAAAGATCAGCAGAAAATACTATTCACAAAGAACATATATATAAATGTTTGGCTGAGCAGGAGTCCTTGGTGCTGCTGGACTGGACGATGCCACGGTGAAGACCTTGGAGTCCTCTGGCTGTGAGTGGGACATCATCTGGGGGAGGGGGGTGTCTGTCTCCTCTGTCCACCACATCGTCCATCAGGGTTTGCAGAGCTGACGATCGGCGGCTGCCATGTTACTAAAGATGTTTTTAAAAAGGGCAAAAATAAAAATAATTAAAGCTGCAAGCAGCATTGTGGGCCCTCGCGCACCTTGCTATCCGCAGGGTCATCGCAGTCTTCTCTCCTATGCTCTCGTCTCCTATACTCTCCTGTCCTATGCTCTCCTCCTCTCATTTCCACAGATATACAACGAACACATGTTTACAACCAAACTTTCCTGTTAGCAGTAGATGGCGCTATGACCGTATCATCCTATTAGCATATATATCTGTTCAGACTCGGGTCCATAGCAGTACTGTAAGATTTTGTCCACATTGCATAAAGTATATGATTAGTACTGCATAAAACACAGCGAGTTCCTTTGTAATGGCGAACGGTCAACTTTGAGGCCACTCCCCCGCCACACGGTAATACTTTTGAAAGAGTTTTGTAATGCGTCTATTCCCTATGGTGTCCTGAGTGGACACAGTGAATTTCAGCTCAATTGCATGAAGTATGCGAGGCGTGAAAAGTTTAGAAGCAGGGTCACAAATAGTCAAAAAATGGCCACAAGAGTCAAAATGGCGGACTTCCTGTTGGGTTTGGAGGGGGGGTCCAAGAGACTTTTTTGTGCGTCTTGGGGTGATACACATGTGTGCAAATTTTCATGATCCTGTGTCAAACTGGCCAGCGGGGCTACGCGTTAGGGCAAAAAATACAGGGAGTTCCTTTGTAATGGCGAATGGTCAACTTTGAGTCCACGCCCCCACCACACCGTAATACTTTTGTAAGAGTTTTGGAATGCGTCTATTCTGTATCGTGTCCTGAGTGGACACAGTGATTTTCAGCTTGATTGGATGAAGTATGCGAGGCGTGAAAAGTTTTGTAGCAGGGTCACAAATCGCCAAAAATTAACAGAAATTTCAAAATGGCGGACTTCCTGTTGGGTTTGGAGGGGGGGTCCAAGAGACTTTTTTGTGCGTCTTGGGGTGATACACATGTGTGCTAATTCTCATGATCCTGTGTCAAACTGGCCAGCGGGGCTACGCATTAGGGCAATAAATACAGTGAGTTCCTTTGTAATGGCGAATGGTCAACTTTGAGGCCACGCCCCCGCCACACCGTCAGACTTTTGTAAGAGTTTTTGAATGCGTCTATTCCCTATGGTGTCCTGAGTGGACACAGTGAGTTTTAGCTCATTTGGATGAAGTATGCGAGGCATGAAAAGTTTTGTAGGAGGGTCACAAATCGCCAAAAATTAACAGAAATTTCAAAATTGCGGACTTCCTGTTGGGTTTGGAGGGGGGGTCCAAGAGACTTTTTTGTGCATCTTGGGGTGATACACATGTGTACCAATTTTCATGCCCCTACTCAAAACAGGCCAGGGGGGCAGGCAGAAAAACCGATGAAAACACAACATTTTGTGTAGCCAGTAGGTGGCGCTCTGTCAAAGCCTCAATATTGTTGTATAGATGTGTTTAGGGTCAGACTCTGATCATACATGTGACATTTCGTACAGATCGGACAGAAAACGAAGAAGTTATAGAGACTTTCTGTGTCCTCAGAAATGGTCAAACTTTGAGGCCACGCCCCGGCCACACCGTCAGACTTTTGTAAGAGTTTTGGAATGCGTCTATTCCCTATGGTGTCCTGAGTGGACACGGCGAATTTCAGCTCAATCCGTTGAAGTATGCGAGGCGTGAAAAGTTTGGCAGCAGGGTCACACATCGCCAAAAATGGCCACAAACCTTCAAATGGCGGACTTCCTGTTGGGTTTGGAGGGGGGGTCCAAGAGACTTTTTTGTGCGTCTTGAGGTGATACATATGTGTGCCAATTTTCATAATCCTGTGTCAAACCGGCCAGAGGGGCTACGCGTTGGGGGCGCTATAGAGCCATTTTTATATGTGCATTTCAAAAGTCAGCAAATTTCAAAATTTTTCGGGCGAATGAATTTTTCTACCAAGTTTGGTGAGTTTTTGGGCATGTTAAGGGCTCCAAAAATGCGATCTCGGAGGGGGAAAAAAAAAAATAATTAAAGCTGCAAGCAGCATTGCGGGCCCTCGCGCACCTTGCGATCCGCGGGGTCATCGCAGTCTTCTCTCCTATGCTCTTGTCTCCTATACTCTCCTGTCCTATGCTCTCCTCTTATTTCCACAGAGATACAACGAACACATGTTTACAACCAAACTTTCCTGCTACCAGTAGGTGGCGCTATGACCGTATCATCCTATTAGCATATATATCTGTTCAGACTCGGGTCCATAGCAGTACTGTAAGATTTTGTCCACATTGCATAAAGTATATGGGTAGTACTGCATAAAACACAGCGAGTTCCTTTGTAATGGCGAACGGTCAACTTTGAGGCCACTCCCCCGCCACACGGTAATACTTTTGAAAGAGTTTTGGAATGCATCTATTCCCTATGGTGTCCTGAGTAGACACAATGAATTTCAGCTCAATTGCATGAAGTATGTGAGGCGTGAAAAGTTTTGAAGCAGGGTCAAAAATAGGCAAAATATTGCCACAAAAGTCAAAATGGCGGACTTCCTGTTGGGTTTGGAGGCGGGGTCCAAGAGACTTTTTTGTGCGTCTTGGGGTGATACACATGTGTTCTAATTTTCATGAACCTGTGTCAAACTGGCCAGCGGGGCTACACATTAGGGCAAAAAATACAGGGAGTTCCTTTGTAATGGCGAATGGTCAAATTTGAGGCCACGCCCCCACCACACCGTAAGACTTTTGTAAGAGTTTTGGAATGCGTCTATTCCCTGAGGTGTCCTGAGTGGACACAGTGAATTTCAGCTCAATTGCATGAAGTATGTGAGGCGTGAAAAGTTTTGAAGCAGGGTCAAAAATAGGCAAAAAATGGCCACAAAAGTCAAAATGGCGGACTTCCTGTTGGGTTTGGAGGCGGGGTCCAAGAGACTTTTTTGTGCGTCTTGGGGTGATACACATGTGTGCTAATTTTCATGAACCTGTGTCAAACTGGCCAGCGGGGCTACACATTAGGGCAAAAAATACAGGGAGTTCCTTTGTAATGGCGAATGGTCAACTTTGAGGCCACGCCCCCACCACACCGTAAGACTTTTGTAAGAGTTTTGGAATGCGTCTATTCCCTGTGGTGTCCTGAGTGGACACAGTGAATTTCAGCTCAATTGCATGAAGTATGTGAGGCGTGAAAAGTTTTGAAGCAGGGTCACAAATAGGCAAAAAATGGCCACAAAAGTCAAAATGGTGGACTTCCTGTTGGGTTTGGAGGGGGGGTCCAAGAGACTTTTTTGTGCGTCTTGGGGTGATACACATGTGTGCTAATTCTCATGATCCTGTGTCAAACTGGCCAGCGGGGCTACGCATTAGGGCAATAAATACAGTGAGTTCCTTTGTAATGGCGAATGGTCAACTTTGAGGCCACGCCCCCGCCACACCGTCAGACTTTTGTAAGAGTTTTTGAATGCGTCTATTCCCTATGGTGTCCTGAGTGGACACAGTGAGTTTTAGCTCATTTGGATGAAGTATGCGAGGCGTGAAAAGTTTTGTAGGAGGGTCACAAATCGCCAAAAATTAACAGAAATTTCAAAATTGCGGACTTCCTGTTGGGTTTGGAGGGGGGGTCCAAGAGACTTTTTTGTGCATCTTGGGGTGATACACATGTGTACCAATTTTCATGACCCTACTCAAAACAGGCCAGGGGGGCAGGCAGAAAAACCTATGAAAACACAACATTTTGTGTAGCCAGTAGGTGGCGCTCTGTCAAAGCCTCAATATTGTTGTATAGATGTGTTTAGGGTCAGACTCTGATCATACATGTGACATTTCGTACAGATCGGACAGAAAACGAAGAAGTTATAGAGACTTTCTGTGTCCTCAGAAATGGTCAAACTTTGAGGCCACGCCCCGGCCACACCGTCAGACTTTTGTAAGAGTTTTGGAATGCGTCTATTCCCTATGGTGTCCTGAGTGGACACAGCGAATTTCAGCTCAATCCGTTGAAGTATGCGAGGCGTGAAAAGTTTGGCAGCAGGGTCACACATCGCCAAAAATGGCCACAAACCTTCAAATGGCGGACTTCCTGTTGGGTTTGGAGGGGGGGTCCAAGAGACTTTTTTGTGCGTCTTGAGGTGATACATATGTGTGCCAATTTTCATAATCCTGTGTCAAACCGGCCAGAGGGGCTACGCGTTGGGGGCGCTATAGAGCCATTTTTATATGTGCATTTCAAAAGTCAGCAAATTTCAAAATTTTTCGGGCGAATGAATTTTTCTACCAAGTTTGGTGAGTTTTTGGGCATGTTAAGGGCTCCAAAAATGCGATCTCGGAGGGGGAAAAAAAAAAATAATTAAAGCTGCAAGCAGCATTGCGGGCCCTCGCGCACCTTGCGATCCGCGGGGTCATCGCAGTCTTCTCTCCTATGCTCTTGTCTCCTATACTCTCCTGTCCTATGCTCTCCTCTTATTTCCACAGAGATACAACGAACACATGTTTACAACCAAACTTTCCTGCTACCAGTAGGTGGCGCTATGACCGTATCATCCTATTAGCATATATATCTGTTCAGACTCGGGTCCATAGCAGTACTGTAAGATTTTGTCCACATTGCATAAAGTATATGGGTAGTACTGCATAAAACACAGCGAGTTCCTTTGTAATGGCGAACGGTCAACTTTGAGGCCACTCCCCCGCCACACGGTAATACTTTTGAAAGAGTTTTGGAATGCATCTATTCCCTATGGTGTCCTGAGTAGACACAATGAATTTCAGCTCAATTGCATGAAGTATGTGAGGCGTGAAAAGTTTTGAAGCAGGGTCAAAAATAGGCAAAATATTGCCACAAAAGTCAAAATGGCGGACTTCCTGTTGGGTTTGGAGGCGGGGTCCAAGAGACTTTTTTGTGCGTCTTGGGGTGATACACATGTGTTCTAATTTTCATGAACCTGTGTCAAACTGGCCAGCGGGGCTACACATTAGGGCAAAAAATACAGGGAGTTCCTTTGTAATGGCGAATGGTCAAATTTGAGGCCACGCCCCCACCACACCGTAAGACTTTTGTAAGAGTTTTGGAATGCGTCTATTCCCTGAGGTGTCCTGAGTGGACACAGTGAATTTCAGCTCAATTGCATGAAGTATGTGAGGCGTGAAAAGTTTTGAAGCAGGGTCAAAAATAGGCAAAAAATGGCCACAAAAGTCAAAATGGCGGACTTCCTGTTGGGTTTGGAGGGGGGGTCCAAGAGACTTTTTTGTGCGTCTTGGGGTGATACACATGTGTGCCAATTTTCATGATCCTGTGTCAAACTGGCCAGAGGGGCTACGCGTTAGGGCAAAAAATACAGGGAGTTCATTTGTAATGGCGAATGGTCAACTTTGAGGCCACGCCCCCACCACACCGTAAGACTTTTGTAAGAGTTTTGGAATGCGTCTATTCCCTATGGTGTCCTGAGTGGACACAGTGATTTTCAGCTTGATTGGATGAAGTATGCGAGGCGTGAAAAGTTTTGTAGCAGGGTCACAAATCGCCAAAAATTAATAGAAATTTCAAAATCGCGGACTTCCTGTTGGGTTTGGAGGGGGGGGTCCAAGAGACTTTTTTGTGCATCTTGGGGTGATACACATGTGTGCCAATTTTCATGACCCTACTCAAAACAGGCCAG
The DNA here is from genome assembly GCF_900634625.1 of Parambassis ranga. Lineage (NCBI taxonomy): Eukaryota > Metazoa > Chordata > Actinopteri > Ambassidae > Parambassis > Parambassis ranga. The sequence continues at coordinate 2,182,908 of NW_021144797.1, read as the reverse complement.
GGGGGCAGGCAGAAAAACCTATGAAAACACAACATTTTGTGTAGCCAGTAGGTGGCGCTCTGTCAAAGCCTCAATATTGTTGTATAGATGTGTTTAGGGTCAGACTCTGATCATACATGTGACATTTCGTACAGATCGGACAGAAAACGAAGAAGTTATAGAGACTTTCTGTGTCCTCAGAAATGGTCAAACTTTGAGGCCACGCCCCGGCCACACCGTCAGACTTTTGTAAGAGTTTTGGAATGCGTCTATTCCCTATGGTGTCCTGAGTGGACACGGCGAATTTCAGCTCAATCCGTTGAAGTATGCGAGGCGTGAAAAGTTTGGCAGCAGGGTCACACATCGCCAAAAATGGCCACAAACCTTCAAATGGCGGACTTCCTGTTGGGTTTGGAGGGGGGGTCCAAGAGACTTTTTTGTGCGTCTTGAGATGATACATATGTGTGCCAATTTTCATAATCCTGTGTCAAACCGGCCAGAGGGGCTACGCGTTGGGGGCGCTATAGAGCCATTTTTATATGTGCATTTCAAAAGTCAGCAAATTTCAAAATTTTTCGGGCGAATGAATTTTTCTACCAAGTTTGGTGAGTTTTTGGGCATGTTAAGGCCTCCAAAAATGCAATCTCGGAGGGGGAAAAAAAAAAAAAAAAAAAAAAAAAAAAAATAATAATCCTAAGGGTTTCAATAGGGCTCTTGCACCATTCGGTGCTCGGGCCCTAATTAAAGCTGCAAGCAGCATTGCGGGCCCTCGCGCACCTTGCGATCCGCGGGGTCATCGCAGTCTTCTCTCCTATGCTCTTGTCTCCTATTCTCTCCTGTCCTATGCTCTCCTCTTATTTCCACAGAGATACAACGAACACATGTTTACAACCAAACTTTCCTGCTACCAGTAGGTGGCGCTATGACCGTATCATCCTATTAGCATATATATCTGTTCAGACTCAGGTCCATAGCAGTACTGTAAGATTTTGTCCACATTGCATAAAGTATATGGGTAGTACTGCATAAAACACAGCGAGTTCCTTTGTAATGGCGAACGGTCAACTTTGAGGCCACTCCCCCGCCACACGGTAATACTTTTGAAAGAGTTTTGGAATGCATCTATTCCCTATGGTGTCCTGAGTAGACACAGTGAATTTCAGCTCAATTGCATGAAGTATGTGAGGTGTGAAAAGTTTTGAAGCAGGGTCAAAAATAGGCAAACAATTGCCACAAAAGTCAAAATGGCGGACTTCCTGTTGGGTTTGGAGGCGGGGTCCAAGAGACTTTTTTGTGCGTCTTGGGGTGATACACATGTGTGCTAATTTTCATGAACCTGTGTCAAACTGGCCAGCGGGGCTACACATTAGGGCAAAAAATACAGGGAGTTCCTTTGTAATGGCGAATGGTCAACTTTGAGGCCACGCCCCCACCACACCGTAAGACTTTTGTAAGAGTTTTGGAATGCGTCTATTCCCTGTGGTGTCCTGAGTGGACACAGTGAATTTCAGCTCAATTGCATGAAGTATGTGAGGCGTGAAAAGTTTTGAAGCAGGGTCACAAATAGGCAAAAAATGGCCACAAAAGTCAAAATGGTGGACTTCCTGTTGGGTTTGGAGGGGGGGTCCAAGAGACTTTTTTGTGCGTCTTGGGGTGATACACATGTGTGCTAATTCTCATGATCCTGTGTCAAACTGGCCAGCGGGGCTACGCATTAGGGCAATAAATACAGTGAGTTCCTTTGTAATGGCGAATGGTCAACTTTGAGGCCACGCCCCCGCCACACCGTCAGACTTTTGTAAGAGTTTTTGAATGCGTCTATTCCCTATGGTGTCCTGAGTGGACACAGTGAGTTTTAGCTCATTTGGATGAAGTATGCGAGGCGTGAAAAGTTTTGTAGGAGGGTCACAAATCGCCAAAAATTAACAGAAATTTCAAAATTGCGGACTTCCTGTTGGGTTTGGAGGGGGGGTCCAAGAGACTTTTTTGTGCATCTTGGGGTGATACACATGTGTACCAATTTTCATGACCCTACGCAAAACAGGCCAGGGGGGCAGGCAGAAAAACCTATGAAAACACAACATTTTGTGTAGCCAGTAGGTGGCGCTCTGTCAAAGCCTCAATATTGTTGTATAGATGTGTTTAGGGTCAGACTCTGATCATACATGTGACATTTCGTACAGATCGGACAGAAAACGAAGAAGTTATAGAGACTTTCTGTGTCCTCAGAAATGGTCAAACTTTGAGGCCACGCCCCGGCCACACCGTCAGACTTTTGTAAGAGTTTTGGAATGCGTCTATTCCCTATGGTGTCCTGAGTGGACACGGCGAATTTCAGCTCAATCCGTTGAAGTATGCGAGGCGTGAAAAGTTTGGCAGCAGGGTCACACATCGCCAAAAATGGCCACAAACCTTCAAATGGCGGACTTCCTGTTGGGTTTGGAGGGGGGGTCCAAGAGACTTTTTTGTGCGTCTTGAGGTGATACATATGTGTGCCAATTTTCATAATCCTGTGTCAAACCGGCCAGAGGGGCTACGCGTTGGGGGCGCTATAGAGCCATTTTTATATGTGCATTTCAAAAGTCAGCAAATTTCAAAATTTTTCGGGCGAATGAATTTTTCTACCAAGTTTGGTGAGTTTTTGGGCATGTTAAGGCCTCCAAAAATGCGATCTCGGAGGGGAAAAAAAAAAAAAAAAAAAAAAAAAAAAAATAATAATCCTAAGGGTTTCAATAGGGCTCTTGCACCATTCGGTGCTCGGGCCCTAATAATAATCCTAAGGGTTTCAATAGGGCTCTTGCACCATTCGGTGCTCGGGCCCTAATAATCCTAAGGGTTTCAATAGGGCTCTTGCACCATTCGGTGCTCGGGCCCTAATAACTTCAACAGAGCGGTTTCCAAAGCAGCTTAAAATATGAAAAGCTATAAAATATGTATCCTCACCCTCCAGAGGTGATGATGGTCAGTACACCTCCTCCAGGACAGACAGCTGGTCCTGCCAGGGAGCCCCACTCTCCTCCACCCAGCAGTAATTCTCTGGTGCAGTGACAGACCTGATGCTTAATGACACATTAAAGCAGTGGTTTAATACAGACCCTGTATCAAGTCTTACGATTGAATCAAATATAAATTACATTTAATCATATTTGTCTATCTACTGGTTATATATCTAGCGTTTGCTCAGTAACTGATATATTAATTATGATCAATAATATGGTTAAACAGCAGCTTACCGTCACCTCCCCACTGCACTCTCCCAGCCTGAAGAAAATGAGCCGTCACCGGTTTTGCTGCCGCTGGAGCCGCCTCTCCTCTTCCTCCAACAACAAATAAATATATTAAAAAATTCCAAATGTCTAAATCCACACTGTTGTCCCGCTTGTTGTGTAGTCCGTGTTGTGTCGCTGTCGCTGCTTTTGTTTTTCCCGGGGCAAAATTTATGACGTCGCGCCACAATCAGGAAGTGATTTGAAGGCCAGACTGTCCCATTTACCAACGGTGGAGGATCCTCCGGAGGATCCTCAGGAGGACGCGGCCTCCTGAGACCGCGTAGGCTGCGTCCTCCGAAGGATGCAGACCCTGAATTGGGACACAGCTTTAGTTGACGTGACGCTGCCAACATGGCGGCGGTCATCACGTCCCGGAACCTCCCACTGAGACTCAAAACCGCTCTTCAGAAACAAACGGGTGACGTCACGGAAGCTCTGTCCATAGTTTTTACTGTCAATGCATAAAACTCAGATTCCAACCAGAGCAGTAGCAGAACTGAAGAAGCCACTCGGGGGAGTGGGAAACATCTTCAAAAACAGTCCTGGAGTCCAACTGCCTCGATTTAAACTCTTGGAAATGACTCTGACCTGATGAATGAGAGCATCCACAGATATACTTTTCTACTTACATTTACTCAGTTTCGTTAGTATATTTAAATAATTAGTTTCATGTTTACTTAATATTTTGAAGTGTAAAAATGTTTCACCACATTGAGTAGAGCCTGCTTACAGTTTTTAGAGTGTATATCAGTTCACCGTGCAGCATAGTGCTCATGAACAGTGAGCTGCTGAGACACACCGACATGTGGACTTTGCTTCTTTAGGGAAAACATTGAGATGCATTTTCACACAGGTTGGTTTGGTCCACTGTCCTCTGCACTTAGGAGGCCAGTGCCTTATCCATTAGGCCACTGGGGCTAACATGTGCCTCCTCCATGTGTGTTAAGGTCTTCCCCTTCCTGGGTGATTCACAGGGGTGTGGGGTCAATCAGAGGTGCTGTAACACCGTTGTGATTTGGAAGATGTACTCCAGACATTGACAAGAATTCTTAAAATAGGCACAAAATTCTTGGCTCTGTAAGACTAAAATGCAACTTAAAACATTAAATTAATCCATTTTGTTCTAAAACCAGAAATGAAAAACCACTAATTTAAGATTAGGTAACTTAAAATTAGAATTTAAGTTTATCTACTAAATTACCTTTAGGAAATGACACCTTAATCTGCACAAATGTAGTTAAAATAAGACATCATTCCTTAAAACAGTATAACAAATATAAGTGAAGTTGTCTTAAATCAAGACACCAAAAGTTTTTCATTCAATATATTGTATTTAATTCAAAACAGGACCACTTCCACATTCCAAAAAACATCAACAATAAATGTGACGAATGTGATGAACTTTTCTTTGAAAATCAAACACAAGCTTCTACAAACAAAGGGGCTCACTCACTCAGGGAAGGACTTCCACTCACCAATCGCTTCTTTGTAGTGGGGGGTCAAATCCTGCTCGTGGACTGAATGGTTGTGTACCTCTGTTTGCAGTACTGACAGGAGTGTAGAAATGCACTTTGGGTATGTGCAGGGCATAGTAATATGCCATGAGGTAGAGAAGTCCCTCATTAAGTCTGTCCATGGTGAAGCTGCTCACTGGAGTGTTTCCAACGGCGATCATGCAGTTGTCCTCAGAAACAAGCAGAACAGGAGAAGACAGGCCCCGCTGCTGCATGAACCCATCAGGATCCTCAGAAGTCTGGATGACACAAATAAATGAAGAAGATTAGAAAAACAGAACTTTGACCTGGATGAGGACATTAGTGAAATTCTATGGTCACAATAAATCCCCTTAGCATTCAGCACTGCAAATGCTGAATGCAGCACAGCTAGAGCCAATGAAGTCAGTACTACATTAAGCACACTGTAGAAAACACTTCCCCTTCCCCTGGAACTTTGGAAATGATCAAAGTTTATCTCAAAGTAACTAAACTAAATATAAAATGTATGAAAAACAGGAATATATTATGAACAATCTTACCGAAAGGACATGGAAAAGAGCCTGGCTGCTTGAGCCCAGTTTCTTTGGTGGCATAGTGCTGGACGGACAGAGCAGTGGCAGGGCTCTGAAGACAGCTGTGATATGCTCCACTGGTTGAATGGAAAAGGCACAATACAACGTGGTACTATAAGTAACTGTAACATAAAAAACTGAGACATTATTATGTAAAAAGAACTAAATGTATCATGACTTCACCTCCATTCAAAGTTTTTGGAGGCTTCATGGCCTTCTTCATCACACCATAAAACTGGACCTTTGAGTAGAAGCTTTTCCATCTGTTCTGCATCTCTGATATGTGCTGGAAGTTGCTTGGTTGGAGAATTGGCTGCAGCTCGTCAAGCACCTGAAAAACAGATTCAGTGAAGAATTAAAAAAAAGTCTAACATTCTATCTAAAATGATTCACCATCAGGCCAAACAAATCTATAATGTGCGAGACATATGAACATTATGCTATTTATGTCAGGCTACAAACTGAGTCATGTGAACTAAGTGGGACCAACATTACTTACGTGATCCAGTTCCCTGAAACAAGGGTAAGCCTCTAGAATCCTTTAAGACGTCAGAGGTGATGAAGCGTCTTCGAGACTCGGATTCAAGGTTCAGCAATTGAGTTACCACAGCTTTGTTTGGCTTTTTGGACTTGTACATTTCTTGGAGGGTCTTGTAGTGTCCTTCTTGGATTTTCTGGCTGTCCAGACATCAACTGAACAAGCTGAAGACATTACAGGGACATTATGATGGAAAGAGGACATGAGATATCCAAACAAGCAAGTTGTCAGTATAATAAACTGAGTAAGTGGTAGCATTAATTCATTAATGTTTGTGTTGCTTGATATAAAAGTAAAATATTGGACCAGAGTACAGACACTCTTGGACACATAGTGAAACATTCCAAAGCTGCTGAATGTCCAGAACGTGCCATATGAATGAACTCAGCCAAAATTATATTTAATACAATACATACATTCTTCATCACTGCTGTCCCGTTTTGCACTGGGGTGCTGGCTCTAGGTGACACTGGGATGCCCATGGAACTAACAGGTGAATGTTCCAGAATAATGGTGGATGCACTGGAATCTCCAGAACTGACTTCTTGCCGTGGTTTCTTGGAAGGTGGAACTTTGGTCTTCCTTGGACTTTTCACATTTGAGAGTCTCTTCATGAGCTTTTTGGCAACATGCTCCTGCAAGGCATACATAGTAAATGAAAAAAACTTATACTGATGGCATGCATCTCATGTTTGGCAGGGTATCTGGAGTCCTCTGTGGCTCTTGCGATGGAGATCATATCAGTCATAGTGTTTCTTATGAGTCGGCAAAAGAGCTCCTTGGATAAGGTCACATTGTGCTCAGTTCCCAGTCCTTTCTGCTCGAAGTAGGAGCGTCGAACCTGTTCAAGCTCACTGTCCGTGAACACCATGTATTCTGGGTTGGACATAGTCACAAATTTGCCTCCTCTTTTGAAAGGACACTGCCTCCAGTGGGGGGAGATTGATGATGATGATTTCCAGAGCAGTATCCACCTAAAACACATTTACACAAACATTTATTGAGCATTTTTGTCATAGTCACATTATCATTTTGGGGAAAAAACACTTGTTACAACTGTTAAAAGTGAAAATAACTTTTTAAAAAATGTATTTGAAACAGATAGTGATATTGAACCATATGCTGTTTATCAGTCCTGTTATACTGTGACAGACAGATCTGACCTTTTCATTTTGATTCACTACAAGCCATATAGCCCGGCGCCTCCAGAAATGTTCAGGACCAGGAAAGAGGTCTTTAACGTCATCTCGCAGGGCTCTAGACTAACTTTTTGCACTGGTTGCACCGGTGCGCCTAACCTTTTTTTCTTGGGTGCACCGGCACAAAAGTTAGGTGCACCGCATCACACAGCAGTTTGTTTTTTAAATGCTGTCCATATATTTTATGGCCTTTAAGGCCTTAACTTGACACCTTTCTTAATGCAGAAGTTTTTTTCATCTTCTCTCATCATCTGCAGCTACATCCACTGTTTACCTGATGGGCCTCGCAGGGCTGTAGCCAAAGTTTTAGAAATACTGAGGTCCAAAAATAGATGTCTAGGAAATATGAACGGGCTTATATAATAATCACATATCATCCTAAACTGACTTTGGACCTTGTTTAATGAACACAGGTAAATACAAATAAATAAATACATGTACCGATAGTACTTATACAAATTATGGACAAACTAGCCAACAAGTCTGCCTGTCAGAAATCCATAATGAAGATTCAAAGTTACAGAACTCTTCATTTCCCTGTTTGCGTTCTCTCTGTATTTTCAGGCTGTCACTCCTCACTTATCTATCTGGCAATGGGAATTAAAAATTATTTAAATTATATGCACCTTTATTTATTTAATAGTTGTGATTGAGATATATATTTTGTTTTCTTCAACACGTTTCTATTGCAGCTACAGTATCTCTTCTCTCATCTTCCTCACCTCTTCCTCTCTTCCTCTCTGTCTCCTCTCTTTCTAAAGCTGAGCTCCAGCTGACAGACTCTTCATTCTGTCTGTTACAGTTTCAGCTGTATGCAGATATCATCCTGGCAGACAATGGTCCACTATAGCAGGATAGTAACAATACTGTTTAAATGGGCGTTCGTCATGTAACCATGTTCTATAACTCCTTAAACCAGCTGACTGCTGTCAGTCAGAGTGACTCAGCCTTCATGGATGAACCACACAGGTCAGATAACACTGTCCTCAGACCTGCTGTTCAGTCTGTTATAATGCCACGAGCACGTCACGCCCCCCCTTTTTCGAACATGACCGGCTCGTTATCGTCACTCATTCAGGTCAACAGCAAATTAGCAAAACCCGCATAGTAGCAACAACTCTTCCTTCTCCGCACATGTTCACTTAAACTGCGCTTTCTGCAGAGAAACGTCTTTAAACCCTCTCTGTCTGTCTGTGTGCGCGCTGCGCGGTGTAGTCAGAGGGTCGTATGAGTTCTGCACACACATTTTAAAAAGTCCGGGCCGAAACGGACTTTGTTCTCGTCACCTCGGTAACATGAACAGATCTCTCTGTTCTCGTGCAGTATGGAACAAGCTTTAGCACACAGCATCAGCTCTGCGCAGCATATGTCCGTGTTCTTCTTCTGGATGTTCGGTCTCAGCTGACCGCAGCAGACACGTTTTCAAAGATACACACACGGAGGTCCCGCCCTTCACCGTCTCTGATTGGTTGAGACCACGATATGGGCCCGATGTGTGTCTGTTGCTGGAGACTTTTGAGAGTCGCGGAGAACGTATCTCCCTCTTACAGCTGGTCGTACCAGTGCGACCTCTGATATTTTTTGCACCTTTGAGAAATTAGGTCGTATGTGCGCCCAAAATGGTCGCACTCTAGAGCCCTGTCTCGGGAAAGCGATGGGATCAAGTCTTCTCCAATATTAGCAGCTGTAAAACAGAAAAGTTAGTCAGGGCCAAGAAACAGAGGTTATCATTAAATTCCTTCAGATTTTTACATAGTAGGTGAGGATATTTTGTCAGCACCTGTTTCCACATTTTTTATTTCTTGCTACTTCTACTTCAAGAGTAGTATGTGAACTTAACATCATGTATTCATGTCTTACAAATGACCAGTTGTTGCTGTATTTTCAGTGTTTACAGTCCTTGACATTGAGAGAATGGCCCCACAGCTCAATGAGACATAAGCTATTACTAGATTAGCCCGTTTTATGTGTTTTAGCTGCTAAACTTTAGCCGCGAATCCACAACTTGTTAAGCTAGGCTAACTACATTAACTCACCATTAACACCAGCACAACATCAAAGTAACCCTTGTAGCATACCTCTGACTGTGGCAGGTGTAACGTCGTCCATTTTGTCCATTTTATGAGTCTGACATCCACAGTTGATGGCTGTGTCTCATTTCAGGGTCTGCATCCTTCGGAGGACGCAGCCTACGCGGTCTCAGGAGGCCGCGTCCTCCTGAGGATCCTCCGGAGGATCCTCCACCGTTGGTAAATGGGACGGTCTGGCCTTCAAATCACTTCCTGATTGTGGCGCGACGTCATAAATTTTGCCCCGGGAAAAACAAAAGCAGCGACAGCGACACAACACGGACTACACAACAAGCGGGACAACAGTGTGGATTTAGACATTTGGAATATTTTAATATATTTATTTGTTGTTGGAGGAAGAGGAGAGGCGGCTCCAGCGGCAGCAAAACCTGTGACGGCTCATTTTCTTCAGGCTGGGAGAGTGCAGTGGGGAGGTGACGGTAAGCTGCTGTTTAACCATATTATTGATCATAATTAATATACCGGTTACTGAGCAAACGCTAGATATATAACCAGTAGATAGACAAATATGATTAAATGTAATTTATATTTGATTCAATTGTAAGACTTGATACAGGGTCTGTTTGTAATTTTAATACTTTAAATAAATAGCTAAATGTGTACGAACCCTGCAAATAACCCTGAAACCACTGCTTTAATGTGTCATTAAGCATCAGGTCTGTCACTGCACCAGAGAATTACTGCTGGGTGGAGGAGAGTGGGGCTCCCTGCAGGACCAGCTGTCTGTCCTGGAGGAGGTGTACTGACCATCATCACCTCTGGAGGGTGAGGATACATATTTTATAGCTTTTCATATTTTAAGCTGCGTTGGAAGCCGCTCTGTTGAAGTTATTATTTTTATTTTTGCCCTTTTTAAAAACATCTTTAGTAACATGGCAGCCGCTGATCGTCAGCTCTGCAAACCCTGATGGACGATGTGGTGGACAGAGGAGACAGACACCCCCCTCCCCCAGATGATGTCCCACTCACAGCCAGAGGACTCCAAGGTCTTCACCGTGGCATCATCCAGTCCAGCAGCACCAAGGACTCCTGCTCAGCCAAACATTTATATATATGTTCTTTGTGAATAGTATTTTCTGCTGATCTTTTATAAATAATAAACTGTACATTTTCATAATGCCCACTGGTAAATAGTTAGAAATGTTCAAACTGTGTCTTTGTAAATATTGTACATAACACAACACACACACAATAAATGATTTACTGTGGTCACTGAGAAGTTGTTCAAAAGTTTACTTAAATTATAAATAGGTGATGAAACACATAATGTAACAAGGTTAGAAGAGTTTAAGAACACAGAGACAAGAACGATTTAATATCATCCTTTAATTTAATAAGTAACATTTAAATAACACAGAACATAAAATCACTGCTGTCCACCATCCTCTCAATGAGCTGAGGTCTGTCCGTTCTTTCTCTGCTCTCCCCCTCTCTCTCTCTCTCTCTCCCTCTCTCTCTCTCCCCCTCTCTCCCTCTCTCTCCAGCCTCATCTCCTCCGTTATCAATTGTCAGGTTTTCTTCTGTTTCTCTCTGCTCCTCCTACAACAAAATGACAACAGGCAGAATGACCGTTTGATATAATAACGATAATATTGCTCCTCACGTGAACTATACTTTATACTATACTACAGTAAACAACAAGAAACAACATTCAATCAAAACGTTTAGTTTACAGCGCCTCGTATCAACAGGACGTCATGTTTGTAAATATAAAACTCATTTTTTTAATGCCACTGTCACTACTAGCATTTTAAAACTCTGGAACTACTGCTCTGTACTTACATTTAAATGTGAATTCGGCACTCCTGCCGGTGCCGCTGCCGCTCGCTTGGTCCGTCATTGTACTATTGGACAAAAAGTAGGCCCGCAAAGCATTGTGGGATATTTAAGGCCACGAAGGATGGTAGCGATGCGTCCTCCAAATTCAGGCAAAAGGAGGACGCATTTGGAGGACGCATTTGAAGGACCCTTCGACTTTTGGCGAATTGGGACAGCCTTCGCGCAGCTTTGTGACGTAAGCGGCCTTAAAATGCGCACTCCGAAGGATGCAGACCCTGAAATGAGACACAGCCGTTGATGATTTCACAGCAGCAGCAGGTAACCTCTAGCTTAAAGTTTAGCTTAACGGACTCCAAGTGGAAAAAAAACGCGACAGGTGGAATGTACCATATTCCAAGAGGGAGCGGGGAGGGGCACTAAGCCTAAATACCTTTAATTTGCATTTGTACAAACTATATTTACGTAAATAAGGTCATATTGCTTCATAATATATCGGCATATCTGGATAATTGATAAATAGTAAGTGGTTTCTGTTGTTATAAGACATGGAATTGTGGTACGTACCTTCATCATGACGTGTCAGCAGGTCGGCTTCATGCAGAGCAGGCAGCTAGCTGCTAGCTAAGGCTAAAAACAGGGAATGATTTGGCGCTGTGTTATCTGCTTTGTGTTTGTAGCTCTCACTCTCAAGTCTTTACTGAGTCATATAAATACTGCTCATAGTCGTAGTCCGGACTTTGTTTGTGGAATTGATGGATGCACCAAAGAATATGGAGTCTACAACTCACTATGGTCACATTCGAAGAAACCACCGCGAACACCTTGAACATGGCAGCAACCATTCACAGGGAGAGAAGACAACAGCAGCTTCATCAGGTGAACAGAACCGTGTGGGCATACAGTCCAGCTGAGCGACGGGGGAAACCAGTGAGCGAACGGATGAAGCAGTGCTGGAAACAGGGGGTCATGTCTTCCTGTAGACTCTCTGCATCAAGTCAGTCAGAGGTGAGTCCTGTCCAGTTTAATAACAGCATCATGTTTTGTGTGGAGGAACAGTGATTTTCTTTTTAAGGAGGACATCAGGTGTAACCGTCTGACCAGACAAGCAACTGCTGTTATGTTGACTGCAAAAGAAAGCACCATCTTTCACAGGTCTGTCTACATACAACATTATTACATCTGTTTTGATTTGTGGCTCTGTTGAGTATCTGCATGTCAAGGACAAGCCTAACTCTCACTGAATGGTGCACATCTGGGCTGATGCCTGCAATTGAAAACATTGTGTTTCAAATATTGTGTATATATATTGAAAATAAAAAATACATTTACAGTGACCCTATTAGTCAATGAGCTGCAGCATATTTCTCTATGAGATGTGATGTTTAATAATTCCTTGTATTTGCTCTGCTATCTAATTAGGATTTGAATGTACTTTGAATGCCTTAATAATGAGTTAAATAGCATCATTGTGTGGATGTTAATATAATACACTTTGTAATAGAGATTGCATGCTAATAAATTAAAAACATGGACTGCTTGTATTTAATTTGCTCTTATTTCTTGTCTGTTCTGCAGAGGTGTGAATGATGTCTTGGCAGCAATGCAGCAATATCAAGCTCTGTTGGTGACTAGTCTGAGGAGTCAGCTACAAACTGTATTTCAACATCAGGGAAGTGAACTTGAAAAGGAAGCGTTGGCAGTATTGGACCGGATTGAGGATCCATTCACATCTGTTTGGACAGCATACAGGCAGGACAATGTGATTAAGAACAATGTCAAGTGTGTGGAGTCAGAGGAGCTTTCTGTTGGCTATACCGCCTGCTGCAGAAAAAAGGGACAAAAAGGGTTCTTGCCACAGTTCCTGAATGTTTTCATTACATACCTCTGATTACAAGTTCAGAACAGTTATTGTCCCATCCAAAAGTGTTAGAACTGATAGATGAGCCACAAAAATACAGACGTGGCTCTCTCTATGACATCATAGATGGAGAGCTCATGAAATCACAGCCTTTATTTTCAGCCCCACCTTCTGCTTTACAGATCATTATTTGAAATCTGCAATGCACTTGGATCTCATGCTTCCCAGAATAAGTTGCTGATGTTTTATTATACATTAGGAAACATTCATCCAAAATATGGATCAAAACCTGCTGCAATCCGTCTACTGGCTGTTGCAAAGAAGAGTGAGTTGTCTGATTGTGGAGTGGATGGAATTTTGGGCAGGTTGTATGAGGACTTGAAAATGCTATATGATGGTGTTAATATTCAGACTGCAGCTGGTGAACGTGAAATATCTGGAGCATTAGTGTCGATATGTGGAGACACCTTAGCACAACATGAGCTTTGTGGATTTAAAGAGGCTGTTGGTTTCGCCTAGAGTAAGTGCCGGCAGTGTGAATGTTCATTTAAGGACACGCAAATGTATATATATATATGTATATATATATATATATATATATATATAGGGTATAGCTGTATATAGAACACAATATGGCTGCATGAATATAAGATTGGGACGACATGTTGCCACACAAGTGGCTGGCATAGATGTAAGTATTTACCATAACTCAATAACACGCTTCATACCGATGAAGTGTGATGGGATCATTCCACACGGCACACCTGATGAAGGGTTCAGAGCTCCAGTGAACAGCTACCAAATGTAAATGTAGCACTCAGAACCACCTCCAGGACTTTGATCTGCTGGATTAGTCATGGAGGAACCAGGAACAGGACTCACCTGGACATGCAGCTGCTTGTCAGCCCTTTGTTCCATTATATATGAGCCAGCAGAAATGTGTGTGTATGAATCCACCGTCACCACAAACACTTTCCCCTCTCTGTTCTTCTTCTTCCTCTGCCTCTTCTTCTTCTTCTGTTGTGTTTTCTGGCAGCTGACATCCACACAGTGACATTTCTGCCTCCTCCTGTCTTCAGTCAGACTGTTTCTCTCACAGTCTGTAGAGAGAAGCTGACATTGTTGCACTGATTAACCTCAACCACACACACCTGTGTGAGCCGCACCATCATTCTAACAGTTCCATTGTTACACTGAGTGACAGCAAAGCAGTGAGCCCCCTGCTGGTGATCAGCTGCATGTACCAGAAGCAGACAGAGATTTCTGATATGATGTTAAAGGTGTCACAGAGGAGGATCCGACTGTCTGACCTCTGATTCTTCTGTCAGCATCAGACACATCACAGTTTGATCAGTTTTCAGATCACACACAGCAGCATCAGTAACACTGAGCAGACATTACACACTCCATCAAACACACACACACACTGCTCACTTATAACAGGGATAATAAGTAAAGTTCTTTACAATAAATTCACATTCACATTTTATTATCACTTCACACATGGCACAGTATATATGGCAGAGAGTTAAAGGTGGAATATGTAGTCAGAGTTAATACCAAATATTGACACTAGGTGGCAGCACTTCAGCCTCCATCCACTGCTGCACTACCAGCACCACTCTCAGTGCTTTTTGTTTCCATTGACTGTACAACATGATTCAATCCATGTTATTTATATGACAAACTATGTGTAGTGTTTCTATGTGTGTAGCTGACATGTTGCTCAGCTTCCATTGGACACATATACTAGATGGAAGCTGCAGCAGGATTGGCTGATGACTGATCACAGGTGTGAACAATCAGCCGGTGACGAGTGGAGCAGGAGCAGCTGCCCATGCTGCAGAGACACAAACAGCAGCAGCACTCTGTGACCCATGTCCACTCTGTGTGTCCTCCAGACAGTCTGGAAATGAGAGGAGACAGAACATTATCATACATGTTGCATAAGTAAAGTCACATGACATGCACCACTGTAAATAAAGGAAACCACATATTTTTAAGACACTTAGAGCACAGAGCCCAAGAAATAATATAATCTAAAGCTCACAAGACACAAGACGAACAGAACAGAACAGAACAAATACTTTATTTATCCCAAACTGGGAAATGTTTTCTATTGCAGCAGCAATGTACAGGGTCAGTATCATCCTATCTGGTGGTAAAAGGCTTTCTCCCTGTCGGGGAATCGAACCCCGGTCTTCCACGTGACAGGCGGAGATACTATCCACTATACTAACGAGGAATGCTGACAACCCCCATCTGTCACAGCAGCAGCCACCTGGTGCGGTCATGTGTCAGCTGGGGTGTGACGGAGTGGCTACGTCAGTAACTGTGGGCAGACTGCAGGTGTGTGTGCACCCAGACACACACAGGTCCCAGCTGAGAGCAGCCGGACCTTCCTGTCCTCCTGTCCATCGCTGTCCAAGGTGAACCGACACCACCAGACCACAGGGCCATTATTTATTTAGCAGGAAAGAAGAAGATGCTCTGCAGCATTCAGGTGTGTTAACACAGTGCAGAGAGAGGAAGACATGAACAATGGTGTCAGAGCAGCAGCTGTTGCTGCATCAACCTGGAAATCAAACTGTTTATATATATGCACAAACTGTACGTTCATAAGTCACATGACATGCACACTGTAAATAAAAAGGAAACCACATATTTTTAAGACTCTTAGAACACAGACAGAAGTATGAATTATATATGGTTACAATCAAAAATAATTGAATGCAAATAAATGATTTTGTGGAATTTAAATCAAAACCTAAAAACACCAGAATCAGCAAATCACATGTTTGCATTACAGTGGTCCCTCCTATAACCAGTTCACCTCTCACCTTGTTTTTCTCTTACAGCTCATTGAGTTCTGGTCCGGATAGTCCGTAGACCCGTGTCAGTCCATCTCCAGAATGCAGAATGCTGCTGAAAACAGGTTTGATCTTTGGTTTCATTCTGTAATACTGGACTTATTTCCTACGAAGGTTTGAACTCTGACAGTGTTTAAACAGAGAGAACGGAGTTTAAAGTGTGCAGTGAGGGGTTCACAGCCTTAAAGCATCTAGAATAATCAAACATGGAGCTGACTACTTCCAGAGCTCCCCTGTCATGGCTCTGCAGGAGGCCAGCACCTGGTCGGCCTGTTCGAGGACACCAACCTGTGCGCCATCCACGCCAAGAGGCTCACCATCATGCCCAAAGACATCCAGCTGGCCCACTGCAACCACGGAGAGAGAGCTTGAAGTGTCCGCGGCTCCTCAAACCACAGCGGCTCTTTAAGAGCCACCTCAGTGTCCTCTAAAGAGCGGCTCCTCATCCTCTGCCTCTGCTGCTCATCACTCTGTCTGATGCACAGAATAATCAGTCTCTTCTGAAATAAATATCATCTTTTATCTTTTGTAAGATGCAGTGTAATAATACACATGTTGAACTCTTCAAGATGAATAATGGTCCGTCTCAGGGACATTTATTTATTGGTTGGTTCAAGGATGTAATATCAAACTGACACCGAGGAATATTTAACAGGAAACTATAATAAATGTTTTACAATAAATACATAATATCATTTATAAATAGTTTTAATAAGTATAGGTTTATTATGTGTAAAAGCATGATGACCTATGGAATGATAACACTAAAAAACTCTGCTGCTCCAGGAACGGTACAGGCGGTGACTCCTGCAGTCCGCCATCAGACTCATCATGTAATTTAACCACAGGGATTAATAAAGTCATTCTTGAAAATATGAATGTATTGTTTCTATAGTTTTATATGTTTAGTAAATATAGGTTTATCACTGCTTTAGTATATAAGTAAACACATGAACTAACACTAACAAAACAAACCCCAGTGAACCAGGTGGAGCTGTGCAGTGTGCAGCAGCATGATCACAGAGGTCCTGTTTGAACGGGCAGTGAGGATGAGCTCTCTGAGTGGGGGCTCTGGGCTCTTGACGCGGGTTCTTCTCCACATCGTATCCTCCGGCAGCCAGAGCCTTCTGGAGGGCGGCTGCAGACACGCCGCTCCGCTCCTTGGAAGCGGCCAGAGCCGTTGCTTGACACTATAGGGGCCCTAGGCAAGAAGGTAACACTGGGGCCCTACGGGCTACAAGGTTCTATAGAAATGCCGCCTCAAACACAAAGACATGTACAGTGATGATTATATAAGCAACCTTTTATTTAAATAATGTGGAACACACATATGAAAATATTATCTTAAGGAAACATAAGAACTTACAACAATCAAAATATATCAGAAATATGTACTCTCTGAAGACTGTCCACAGTGGTGGAAAGTAACTAAGTATTTGTACTTTGTTACTGTACTTAAGTAATTTTTCATGTATTTTTTATGTAGTTAAAAAAAACAATCCTTGAGTCCAGCTGCCTCGATTTAAACTCTTGCAAATTAAAAGTAAGTACTTAAGACTTTGGTTAAGTAGGATCATTGATGTAGCACATCTACTTTCACTGAAGTACCAAACATCAGTACTTCCTCCACCACTGACAACACAAGATATGATGACTAGTATTGTTATTAAGTTTGTCCACAGTGCAGGATCATCAGTGAGACCTGGACACCTTGGACCCTTCCTCTGTTACCAGGTCAGGTGCTGGAGGAGCAGAGGAAGGAGTGGAGGCTCTCAGGTGTTGGACTGCTGCTGGGACGTCCTCTGGAGTTTCCTCACAGGGCTCCACATGACCTGTGTGGTATAAGACCATAATGATCAGCCTGATAACTAACACTGTAAATAATCCAATTATACCTTCATCTGTGGAGGTTGTGGCATCTTCATGAGGAGACACAGACAGGTGTTTAAGCACAGCACCTGATGAAAAACAGAATTTATAAAAGCCATAAAATAACTATATATAACTATAACTATATGACAATAATTCACTAGCTTGTCATTTACAGAGAAACACCTGAGCATTAATAAACACTAAATAGACTAAATACATACATTAGTTTTTCCTGCTGTGGTTTAGAGCTCATTAACTCTAACAGTAAGTTGTAACAGCAGCACTTAGCTTAATGCTAAACAAGCTAAAGTAGCATTAGCATAGCAGCTACACACTGTTGCTGGTCAGTTAGGACAATCTCATGGTAACACTTGCTGCTTTGTAGTAACTCTCTGTCTGTCTCTCGGGCTCTCAGTGCTGGTGTGGGGCGGACAGGAAGTATTATGGCCCTGGATGTGCTGCTTCAACAGGTGGATGAAGGACCAGCAGTGGGTATCAATGCCTTTGTGCACCAGATGAGACTGAATGGACCATGTATGGTGCAGACAGAGGTCAAACTTTTTCATAAATACTGCAAATAAAGCGTGGACTTCAGAAATCCAGTGTTACGGCTTTAACATGCTGTACCTATCACTGATAAGACTAATGCAACCTCCTAAAACACAGGTCCGATCTGGCCTTGGGTTGTGAACTGAGAATTGTAGATCATGCCTTTTCGTGTGCACATAGTCTCAAATGTTGTGCAGTTCTCAGTGCAGTCGTATTCTATTCTATCTTTTTGTTGCTGGGTCATGGCCACACTAAGGCTTGCAGTGCATTATTGCAAACCTTTCAACCCTTTCCTGTGGCAGTTCTCTGGAACACAGAGCACACACAGCAGCATTTAAAATGACCAGGAACCTTTGTTTGTTTGCTTTTCAGTCTCAGTGTGTTCCTGCCCCAGTGCATCATGGACTGTCTGAAGCCAAATGATCATGAGCTACATATTTACAATAAATGTGTTTAGTGTTGGTGGAAGCAACAATACTCCAGATGACCAGAACATGTTTTAAAATGACATTAACAGTGAGAAATGTAGGTAGAAAATAATCATTTGTACACATCAAATATTTTGTAGAAAAATCCCTGAACAGTATAAAAGTGAATTACAGTATAATAATGATGAAATCTGGACCAGAACCAGAAGAAACCAAATTGGACAGGAGCCACTGTGCTGAGCAGCAATAATGAGGCAGACACAAGAGGAACAGTTGAGTAGCCACTCTTATATTATTACAAATGACAAGATCATTTGTCTGGTTTGTACAAAAATATAAAATAACTCAAAGAGTTAGGAAAAGAAAAAGAAATAGTGTGCACACTATAAAAATGAAAGATTTCCCGTTGGGGCCCTTAAACCAAAATCACAATGGTCTCAGGTATATGGGTTGTAGAGTTACGGCAGTTCACCTTGTTCCAAGGATGCTTGTTCTGTGATGTAAGTGTGAATGGGTGTGTATACGTGGATATCTACTCGGTGCTGGAATCTCTTCAGGGGACTTGGCTCGCCATCGGTTTCAGCACAGATGTTGGTCCTGGACAGAATCCGTCCTCAAAAAAACCCTGACCTACAGACCAGGTCAGAAAATGACATTCAACACCATTAGTTCTCAGATGCATCATTCAGGACATCAAATGTCAGAAACATAAGTCTTTCCATGTAACTCTGACATTAATCTTAATTCTATTCTCTCTATTCTCTATTCAAATCTCAAATCTAACTTTCAGTTGTACAACATTCAGTACATCTAAGTATATCATTTCTGAGAACTTGGCATTAAAGTGCTCAAACATTCACTACTGTTCATGTGAGCAGTGTTTCAATAACACTTATGGTCTTATGGTCTTTTTATACCTGGCTACATCTGCCACTAATGTCCCTGAACATGTTTGGATTCCACAGCTTTAGTTTGAAGCAGTGTTTTACTAATAATTTATGCTTTACCACATGTTTAAAATCAATCATATCAAAATAACTAAACACAAAATAAACGTGTAAAAGCGCACATTTACGGAGCGTCATTGAACGCACCGCGACAGCGCCACAAAGATTTAGTTAAACGCAGCGATCGTAGCGCGCTCTGACCGGCTGTGCTTCAGGGTTGGTTCAGAAAGGTCCACAGCTGCGTGGTAGCGCTGCAGTGTCTCTCTGAGTCTTTCTCTGTGTCTTTGCTTCTTTTTAACGTCCCGGGCAGGAGCAGGTGAGTGATCGCAGTTCCGCCGACGTCACAGGTTGAGGAGAAAAAGGGCAATCGGGCAGTTCAACACAAATTTTAGAATTCAAATGTAAATGTTTCTGATCCATCACCAGAACACTGGGAAACACATTTACTACCCTTTGTGTCATCAGGGACAAAAATGTCCGCTTCTAAAAACTGCTCTAAAAACTGAACAGATTCATATTTTTCTGCATCAATATGTGGAACAACTTCAGGACTGCTCAGAACTACCAAACATGAAATCATTGGAGGAGTTTAACGCTTTAAATGCCAGTTAGATTGCATGATGCAAATATTTCATGTAAACATGCACAAAACAAGTTATTTTACAAGTTGGGAGGCTCAGGCATTATTTTATATCTGTCATGTCAAAGTTTATCCAAAATATTGAGTTGGAGTTATTAGTGTTTGTATTGCAGCAGTTTTAAATGGTGTTTTTCCACTTAGGTCCATTAACTCCTATTATTAATACTACATTTTAATATCAGAGCCATAACAACATGGAATCATGCATTTCTTAATGTAAGGGTTTCATTTGTGAGGACATGTCAAAGTTCATGATCATAAATTCAGCTTCACATTCTTCATTTCACTGCTTCTAAGACAAAAACATGTTCTGACCTGAAATCACAGTCAGTGATTCAAATGAAAGTGAAACATCATCAACATTTAAAGCACAAAGTTGAAGCTGCTGTCACTTCCACACACTCTGCTTCTACACACAGCACAGACTCACTGAGGAACCAGAACCCAACCAGAACCCAGCATGTAGAGGCTGAGTGAATGTGGTGCTGAAGGTGTGGAGGTGGATCAGTGTGTCAGAGGAGACTCTGTAGAAGGACAGAGTGCCAGCAGGACAGTCCACATACACTGCTGCTCTGTCAGAGCCAGAGGAGGAGGAGATGGATGTTACTCTGTTATTGTGACAGACAGAGTAACCATGATCAGAGCAGAACAGACTCCAGGACTGATTGTTTCCTCCAAACATGCAGTCAGCACTGCCTCCTTTCCTTCTGATTCTTCTGTAACTCACTGATATATTAACCCCTCCTCTCCACTCGACCTCCCAGTAACAGCGACCAGTCAGAACATTTCTACACAGCAGCTGAGGCCTACAGTCAAATCTGTCTGGATGATCAGGATATGGCTCCTCCTCCCACACACGTGTCACCTTCCTGTTGTTGTCAGACAGTTTGAGCTTTGTGTTCACTGAGTTTGTGTCGACTTCAAGTTGACAGAAATCTGATGGAGAGAAAAAGACACAGCTGCAGTTTATCATCTGACACATCTGATGGCTTCATTCTGTCTTTACTGACTGATGTGTTGTTCATTCATACAAAGTTTATCATCAGACTTTTTGTCACTAATGTTTGAATGAACAAACACACAACTATCAGCTTTGTGTTCAAACACAAACTGGATATTTGCAGCAATGTGAGTAAAGACAGACGACACATTTAGAACATGAGAAGAACAGCAGCATCAACTGTATCATTGGATAAAGAGCATCATCCAAAAGCTCCTTCATCAGAGTCTGGAGGAGGATCTGGACTGAAAGACCAGACTCAGACCTCCTGATCTATCCTGATATTGTTCCACTGTTACTATTGTAAATACTTATTCCGCTTATTCCTTATTCTCCTTCTTCTGGACACATTTTCAGCGGAACTAGTCCCACAGCTTTAATGTGAGCGACCTGAAACTTTACAGGACGTCCGGCTGTACCGGGACACCTGTGCAATTACTTTTCTTTCCGTTCCGACGTGCGGTTTTCACGTAAATCGCAAAAAACCAGTGGGCGAACGACATAGGCGGTGAATGGGGAGAGAGAGAGAAAAAGGCAAAAGTCACAAAACCAGGAAGCCGAAAACTGAGGGAGCCGTTTCCATGGTAACCTCCACAGGTGCTCTGACTGACTTCTCTGATGACATCAGCAAAGATGGCCGCCCCCATTAACAATGCATTGGGTTCATTCAAACCAATGTAACTTCACTGTATTGATCCATACAGAGGCAGACACACACACACACACACACACACACACACACACACACTGATTTTCAAAATAAAAGCCTCCAAATCATTACAGACCTTACTAGGCCTGGTAAACTACACACAAGCCACCCAGAAATATGCAGACACACACTATACACACCTGCCAACACACAGACACACAAACATGGATTTTCAAAATAAAAGACCCTGCACAATAACAGGATATGGCTGACGTGTAGATTTTCAAAATAAAACACTTAAACATGTTTTAACATGCATTAGGGAGTGTCCCCAACCCCCCCCCCCCCCCCCCCCCACACACACACACACACACACTTACACAGACACACACTGATTTTCAAAATAAAAGCCTCTAATTCATTACACAGCTAACTAGCGCTAGCCACCCCTACAAATTATACATCAAATCGACCGGCTCAGTCAGGACTACTACCCTCTGAGGTTTGGGTAGCGATCGGATAACGGTGTTTGAAAAAATCCAGAAAAACTGCGATCGACCCTCCCCACAGGCATCAAATCACTGTCAAAACTTTGAAGGCATGGCGTTTGGGCATGCTTTCACACAGAACCTTCATTCAAAATGTAAAATGTAGATAAACATTAGACCTCTGACATATTGAGTCCCCATGTCTGTGCCAATTTTTGTTTTGACAGGCAAGCCACTTAAGCTGACCTAACCCCCCTCATAGGAAATAATGGGAAACTGGTGAGATCCCTGACAAAACCCAGCTAACTTTGGAAGCCTATCAGTCTGGCATGCCTCTACACAGAATATTCATTTCAACTGCAAACTGCTCATAAGGAGGACTTTATCATACTGAGTCCTCATGTTCATGTCTTTTACCAAACTTCATAAAATAGCAGCCAAAGTCACATCCACATCTTTAGGATTCCTCCATTCAGAATGAATGGAGAAGCTTGGGGCCTATTAAACCTTATATAAAACCAATCAGAAACACTGTAAAAATCATGAAATGTCATCAGTGGCATCTTTCACATATGCCGGTGATCAGGAATGAGGTTTGGTGGTATATAATGGGGCGGACCGGCAGCAGAGTGTGGGTGAGCGCGCATTGGCCCACTCAAAATTTCTTGTGAAATTTTCTAGGTTATATATACAATAGTTATTTCTATTTTCTTTCCTGTTTGGTTCTTCCGTCCTTATGTTCCTTTCTTTGGTTGGGATTGTTGGTGCATTATCATTGAGGGTTTTTCCTGTAGAACAGACCAAAAGTCCAGTTCATATGTTCACTGGGCCGAAGCCTCTGTCATAAAATCATAATGTCATAATATGCCACCAGTACTGTTGTCCACAGGATGAAATCACACGTTTAAAAATGATTATTATTTATATATATTTAACATTTCACCACAAGATGGCAGCAAACATGGTCAAACTCTCACCACCCAGTTTTGCCAGTGATCTGTGTTTTTTTTTTTATTCCCCATTTCTAAAATGGCAAGTGTGAGTAAGAAAAGGAAGGTTGACAGCGAAGGCCGAAGTTTCAGGACAAGTGGAAATGGAAGAAGAATGTGAGGGCAAGACATCTTGCACATTGAAACCTGTGTTGGAGCCAGACCTGCCCCCTTTACTGCAGCTGAGAGCCCAGTCTCTTCCTTCTGTCCTGCCTAACAAATGAAGAGATTGCTTCCAAAACGCTATAAATCCAGAAAAAAGTGTTTTCTTTCCCAAAAAGGGTTTATATGAAACTTCTAGTTTTCATATAAACCCTCCGCCATGACAGTTGGAAAGCTGCCCTGTGATTGGTTGAATGGAAATGCTGCATTGTGCTGAAAATCAGGGCGTTTGTAGCAGATTGGGAAAAAAGGGAAGAAGCGGTGCAGGGAAACATGGCGGATAACGTGTTTTGTTACTAATTGATTACAAACTTTAAACAGAGACCCCGTGTGAAACTTATTTTGGTGGTAACTCGTTTTCTTAAACAGTGGCGTTTCTCGCCCTAACCCTAACCCTAATAATGCTGCTCACAGCTCAGTGTCTCAGTGCCTTCACTCTTCAGTCCATCAGTCCAGTCTGACCCTTTGGATGAGATTCTTTGTGTCTGAGTCCTGCCTGCTTTTGGACTGTGGAGCTGTTTCTTCCTGTGTTTGGACCTTTTCAACCCTTTGTGGTCTCTTATTGGATTTTGTCTTTTGTCTGCTTTGGTTGTCTCTGTTATGTCCCAGGCTGAGGGGAAACCCACACACAGCATGTCTGCACCTCCCCACTCGTCCCCACTCTCAGATCGGCAGCTACACAGGCTGGTTTCAGTGTTAGGCTGCAGTTCATGAACTCAGAGCTGAGCAGTGCCCAAACAAACACAGAGACACTACAACACACTAAAGCTCCCTAATAAGAGAAAAAAGGAAAACCAATGACAAAGCTGGAACCTAAAACTCCTGCTGGGGAGTAATAAACTCCAGTAAACACCAAAGAAATCCAACCGCCGAGGCTGCGCTACAACAGCTCTGATGGACTGATAGAACACTGACTCATGCACAATAACATGAGGAAAGACTGAGTCAAACTTACACCTCCTTGGAACAGGTTTTAACCTCTGCTCTCCACCATGCTCCACCCTGCAGGAAGAAACACAGTCAGAATGATTTTCTAACCAACATGAGTCCAAACTGCTGATCAACATGAAGCAGAGTTCCTCAGTTTGTCAGAGACACACAAACAGACTGAAACTCATCTGTGTCGACTCCAGAAGAGTCTCTCCTGATCTGCTCTGTGTTTATTCATGTCCTCCATTCTGTGAAATATTGCTCTCTGTCAGTGCTTTACTGTAAAATCCTCTTCATGCAGCAACAGTGTAGGTTTGATCTCAGCATTGTGCATTTATCCAAAGCAGCAAACAAGCCACACTGTCTCTGACTGTTTGTTCCTTTCACTCTATACGCAAACACAAGCCTGGTTCACATGTGTCATGGATGGAAGAGTTTCTGACACACTTCAAATAAATACATTCACTCATGTCTGTGTGTAGTTGTTACAGTGATAATATTGTAGTGTCTCCCTGCTCTCTGTCTCTGACTGAAGGAACTCCTCCTTCTACCATTGTGTTGTTGTCTCCTCTGAAGCTTCACATATGGATTGTTTCAGGAACATTTGTTTGGGGAAATAATTCAGTGGTTCTTACAGCTGATGACATTAATAAGTAGGGCATCATTTTGTATTTGATCTGCACTAAGTGTGACTGAAAATCAGTCTGTATGTATTTTGACATGAAGAACGTGTATAAAGAAAAGTGAAGTTAACATGATGGACACTTAATGATGGAGGAAGATGAACATCAGGGATCAGTGATTATTTCTTCTCTGCAGTTTCAGTCCATCCATCAACAGCTGTGGATATATGAGCTAATTAATAATAATAATAATTAATTAATAATTGAAACCTTTATTAGTCCCACAATGGGGAAATTGGAACAACAACAGTCCAGTGAAAGGCCCAGGAGGAAGCGGAGGAACAAGTCCAGGTGTCCATTTGGACTCTGTAAGGACTTGTCCACAGCACTCTGGTGGAGGTGTTTTAGTTCAGGTTTGTGTCTAAGCCTTCAGACTCCACAGATGTTGTTTGTTGTTGTTCCAGGTCGGTGAACCCTCTGACCTCTGTCACCACGTCCACACAGTCAGGAGGGATCTGACAGGCTGCTGCAGGTCGTGTGGTTATCCAAAGGCGAGCAGAGGGAAGCAGCTTCCCCCTGATGAGGTTTGTCAGCAGCACATCCACTGAGGTGGACTTTGTGACATCAGTCAGGATCTCATTGTTGTGGAAGTCCAGAGGAAGTCGACACTCATCCAGACCATCAAAGATGAAGACCACCTGGAGGCGCTGAAAGCTGCAGATTCCTGCTTCTTTGGTTTCAGTGAAGAAGTGATGAACAAGTTCCACCAAGCTGAACTTTCTCTCTCTCAGCACATTCAGTTCTCTGAAAGTCAATGGAAATGTGAACTGGATGTCCTGGTTGGCTTTGTCTTCAGCCCAGTCCAGAGTGAACTTCTGTGTTAGGACTGTTTTCCCCGATGCCAGCCACTCCCTTTGTCATCACTGTTCTGATTGGTTCCTGTCTTCCAGGTGAGCCTTTAAAGATGCCTTCTGGTCTGATGCTTGTTTCTGGTCTGTGTGCTTTCCTGGATGCTGCTTCAATCTGTCTGACCTCATGTTCCTCATTGACCTCTGCAGTCCCTCCCTCTGTGATGTAGAGCTCTGTGTAGATCTGGTTCAGAAGGGTCGGCTCTCCTGCTTTAGCGATCCCCTCAAACACACACTGGAACTTCTTCCTCAGGTTAGACTTGAGTTTACGTCCACACTCTGCAGCAGGAGTTCCTGAACAAACAATAAATGTCATTAATAAGTGAACGCTACAATAAATGTGTCAAATAAATATTTTCTGTCTCCATGAAATCTGTTCATCAGTTGTAGACAAACAGTTTGTGTTTTCAGTCATAAGAATTCACAGATGTCTGCATCATATTAACAGCAGAGTGTGTAAATGTAAACTTCATTTCCTCTTTCCATCATGTTAAAGCTCTTCAAATCCTCTTACTGCTCTGCAGACGCTCAGCCAGCTCCTCCTGCTTCATCCTCCTCAGGAAGTGCACTGTGATCTGCACTAATGACTCTCTGCTGCTCCTCTGCTCTTCATCCTCCTCATCCTCCCTCTGACTCTCTGAGCATTCTGGGTAATCTGGACTCAGGAGCTTCTGGATCTTCTTCAGCTCGTCCTTCACAAACCTGACAATGTTCTCCTCCAGCAGCTGGAACAGAACAACAGAGTATAAACTCTCAGACTTTTAGGAGCAGAATAACAGTTTAGTGTTTCATGATATTACAGCTTTTGTTCATACATGTATTACTTGAATCTACAACATTAGATATGAAGTGTTGTGTATGCACAGCTGCTGTAGTTATAAGTATTACTACCACAGTTCTGTCTCTGTGAATGCTTGCTCAGGGGTCAGGCTCTGGGTCTCTGTAAAGCACCAGGACTGTTGTGTTGTAGTTAGAAGCTGTTTGTACTCACCATAAATATGGCGTCCTGAGCAGGAGTCTGAACACTGGGTTTGCTGCAGTCTGTGACAGAAACATCAGCATTTAACAACACAATCACTTCACACTTGTTGCATTAAAACATGAAAACTATCCCAACTCCACACATCCAGCTCATGTTGAACCTGTTGTTGCTGCTTTAATGACTGAAGCACAGCTTTAAGAGTTCCATTCCACTTCCACTGTCATCATATGTTCACATTGATTTAGACCAGGGGGGTTCAATTAAAGTCACTGAGGTCCAGTTGTTCACATTTCCTCCAAGTCAAAGGTCTGAACTGATGTCTAGCTTGTGTCTTATCAGCTTCCCCTATGTCCACATGTTCATGGGTTCATTGACAAATCAGCTTTTTTGAGTCCAGAATAATGTGTTTTAAACAAATCTCATTTATGAAATAACATTTGTAACTGTTTAACTCATATTTTAACAGTTTTTTTCAAGCAAGAAATGTCAGGTGGCGCAACCAAATATTTATAAATATATATATATATATTCCTAATATTTATTTCAAGATAAATCTTTGGCAAGTATCCATTAGGGTGTGTACACTTGGTAACACATTATTATTTGGTAGTTTTGTTTTGTTTATACAATAATTTAAGATTTTTCCCTTTTGTAGGTCAGGTTTTAACTATCGTTAGCATCCAATTTTGTATTAAAGACAGAAGAAATATTTAAAAAAATACACAAATTCATATATTCAGTAAAATAAGTACACAGATTACATTTAGAACCATTTGGCCACTTTAAGCTATTATTTATTAGTTTAAATTGGTTTGCACCACCTGACGGTTATTAGTTGTGACCACCTGACAACATTAGTAATGACATGAATATTCTCAAAAAATGCATTTCATTTCAAATATTTACATGGTTTTAGTAAATAGTCTCTATTTACATTTTTTTAAGTAAAATAATCTTTTTTTTCAAGAATGTGAGTAGTAAACATCTCATCAAAACCACTTAATACAACATTACATTTGATACAACCCTATACTAAATGATAATTTAAAAAAGGGCATTTCCTGAAGAAAATGCAAATTTGATTGCTGCAGCTGAAGCATTGCTTTGAAGGCTGATGTGAAGGATTGCTCTGAATTGCTGAGAGATTCAGAGAAATTCAGAGATTTGTATGCCTCTGTGTGTCAGCCTGTCACCATGGTAACAGCAGAGCACTCCAACTTTGAGAGCCTGGTGTGCAGAAACAATTCAGAATTAGAAAATGCTGAATACAAGTTTGATAGAGCAGCATCTAATGAGCATTTTAAGACTAAAATGGAGTCTGTAGCTTGAAATTTGTAGGAGGAGATACATTTGGCAGATGACCCTCGTTGAAGGGCTCTTCATAGACTCCCATGTTAAAAATGACATCGAAATTGCTTAATATTTAAAAAATTTTCATTTTTTTTAGAACGACTTAAAGTTGACCCGGAATGTCCTCTGTGAGATGAACATTTTGATAGTTGAATGGCTGAAATCGGTTAATGTGTGCTGAAGATACGCTGCACCAAATAACGTACGGAAGAATAAGAAAGAAAGAAAGAAAGAGGGTGAAGAACACAAGTTTGATTGCCTAGCAGCAATCAAACTAACACTAAAGGGAAGTTTTAACAAAAATTAAACCATTTCAAATATGGAGTAATATTTTGTACAGACCTACGGAGCCCCACTGATGACATGGTAAAAAATAAATAATTTGTGGCCACGAAATATGTATATTATGTCGTGCGCGCATTATACATATTTCGTGGCCTACAAATTATTTATTTTTTTTACCATGTCATCAGAGGGGCTCCGTACAGACCTTCTCAGGTCTGTGTAATAAAGAATTCCCAGTGTGAATGCATTAGCCATGTGTGCCATGAATTGAGAGGCTCTGGTTCTGATATCACTTTGAGAACTTCAGCTGAGTAGAAAATAATGACGTCAGCGTGGTGGGGCCAAGTGAAAGCATTTTTTCCTCCCAGTTACTTTATGCAGCTCACCTGAATCTCTTCACCAACTACTTGAAGAACTTGCCCTACAAAGCGGCATCTAAAATGTACATATTATTATGTAAAAATGTGTAATATCTTTGACTTAAAACTAGTAAACATTTTAAACATGTCACAGATATATTAGAGCTTTTAATAACATTATATAGTGACATTCCTTGCAGTTGCACCACCGGACTTTTTCAACTTATCTTAAAATAAATAGGCTTATGTTTGGATGCTAGTATTAGCGTCTACCCATGTCATCATATTCATATAGATCAATTTTTATAAATAAAGTGTTTTATGATAAAATTTATTTTTTCTAGTTTTCCATTGGTTGTACCACCTGACATAGAAAGTGTACCAGTCTGTATATGAATTGAAAGTAGTTATTTTTATCAATATTTAAGAGAGAGCTACAAATCTTTTAGCTTAATCCCAAGGGTCCCTTGGGGTCCTCTGGCTGATACAACATCCTGTTTATGGCTATTGTCTCTTCACTTTAAAATAAAAGCCCATTGTTTATGGTTGCACCACCCTGACATTAAGTAAATGTAAATTGCGGGACAAACGTTATCTCAACAGCTTTAAAACTGTTGATATGAGAAAAAAATAGATTATACAAAAGACTATAAACATAAAAGTATGCCAGAGCATTTAATTTTGAATGTATTGTTATTAAAAGAGCATTTTTAATAGGTTTTTTCGTCTGACCATTTGCTCGGACAGGTGCTCCACCTGACATTTTAGGGGTTTGAGAAGCCAAAACAGAAAAGAATATAATTATTTGAATGTACTGAAAGATTTATCAAAATAAATAGGTTTTATAGATAAAACTGACCAAAGTTATGAAAAAATTACATTATTTTGAAAGAAAATAGTGGACTCGGACTCAAAAATATGCATGTCATGTCATTGACCCTCATATGTTTCAGTAATATCTATTGTCAGTTTTCAATGCAGGAAATGTTTACCTGGGGCACAGCTAGCTCTGTTACCATAAATAAATGTAGTCCCAGGCAAATACATTGAAGGCCTTTATTTCAGATTAAAGAAACTGAAACCTCAGACTGAAATAAATAAAAAGTGCAACAGTCAATAGACTGGTGAAGAAAATTAATTAATACACAAAATGTGTATTAAAAATGAAAACTATCCTGACTCCACACTGTTCAGCTGCATCCAGCAGGTTTGTAATTTGTTCTTCTTCACATATTCTGCTTTAATGGCTGCCAGCACAGCTGTAAGAGTTCAGTTAAATCTTCCACTCATCATGTTCCTCTTTCTTTAACATTAAACGATGTGCAGCAGGATGGGTTTGTAATGAATCGCAGTCAGACAATGTTGCAGTGTGATGATATAGAGTCTATATCCTCACACTGCAGACCTTTGTTATTTCCTTTACTTAAAGCCTTCAGAAACCACCATGAGATGATAACATGACAACATAAATACATACTGATACTTTCTATTATACACTACAACACAGACCTGCTTATGGGTCTTTTACAGAGCCAAGCAGACCCACATGACATTGAAGAACTCTGCTAAGTTACAGAAACAGGACTTAAAGTGGTATCAACATTTTGAAATGTTCACTTTTCATGGACACAGAGCTGGATCAGTGTCCATGATGGCCACTACAAGAGACTGAAAAACTGTTATCACACAATTTATTTGATCACAATTTGACCAAATTCAACCAAAAACCCGAAGAACAGAAGCCACCTTAAAGTTCTGCACAGGCTGTGTTCAAGTCAGAATAATCAGCAGTGTGAGGTACGTGCAAAAATCCAAACCAGGACCCTGGGAATCTGAGGAGGAGGAGACTAGCTCCTAGCTACATATAGGCTGACAGCTACAGTCGTTTTGGGAAGTTGGTCAAACTTTCTATATTTCTGCATAAATATGACCCGAAACACGATCAATGCTGAATTCTGCAGGCCGACAAAACATAGCTGAGCTAGACAACAGAAAAATGCATAAACCGCTAGCGATTAGCACAATGCTAATTTGCATTGAAAAACCCATAAGGTCGCTAGCGCTATTAGCGTCACACTTTTAACCCGTTTTCTTAAACTTAAATAACTTAAAGTGCCTATGAGCGCATGACGTAAGGTAAGGGCTTATGAAACATAATACTTACAGACAGATATTCTCAGACGACTAAAAAACATGTAGCAGGATGAAAAAACACAGCAGAAACTTTCCACTTGGCTCTGGAACCATTATGCTACTACGGAAGCCTCGTAGGACAATCTCAACTCAAACATAGATTTTGGCTGACTATAGGGGGCAGCACAATAATATTTACATACAGTGTATGAATCTATCATTTATTTAAATGTTTTATTACTGAAATGTCTTTCCATACTTTGTTTCAGTGGGCTGCCTTTCTAGTACAGTGAGGCAGATGTTTAAGTCATGTTTATGCAGACATATAGAAGATTTTAAATGATTCATACACTTTGAAGCAGCACTGTAAATATGCATTACTCTGTGCTACAGATGCTCCAAACCATCAACCACCTGCAGAGCAAACAGACACATACAACCCCAAGAGTCCAGC